>NW_026607521.1:0-37500 GCF_021117445.2 Syzygium oleosum | reverse complement strand
CTAAACCCTAAACCCTAAACCCTAAACCCTAAACCCTAAACCCTAAACCCTAAACCCTAAACCCTAAACCCTAAACCCTAAACCCTAAACCCTAAACCCTAAACCCTAAACCCTAAACCCTAAACCCTAAACCCTAAACCCTAAACCCTAAACCCTAAACCCTAAACCCTAAACCCTAAACCCTAAACCCTAAACCCTAAACCCTAAACCCTAAACCCTAAACCCTAAACCCTAAACCCTAAACCCTAAACCCTAAACCCTAAACCCTAAACCCTAAACCCTAAACCCTAAACCCTAAACCCTAAACCCTAAACCCTAAACCCTAAACCCTAAACCCTAAACCCTAAACCCCAAACCCTAAACCCTAAACCCTAAAACCCTAAACCCTAAACCCTAAACCCTAAACCCTAAACCCTAAAAAACCCTAAACCCTAAACCCTAAAAACCCTAAACCCTAACACCCTAACACCCTAAACCCTTAACCCTAAACCCTTAACCCTTAACGTTTAGCCCTAAACCCTAAACCCTTAACCCTAAACCCTTAACCCTAAGCCCTAAACCCTAAACCTTAAGCCGTCCAACCTCAAGCCCAAACCCGAACCCTTAAAATCCTATGCCCTATGCTTTAAACTCTATACTGTAAGTTCCTTGACCACCACTCGATCTTCGCTTTGTGTATAAGTAGTAATTTTCTTTATGATTGTTTTAAGGTCGTCCAATTCTTTATCATCAACTCGAATTCAAAAGATTAAATTCAATGAAACTCATTCCCAACATCTCAATTGACTGAATTTGTTTGAGTTATATCATGGGCGAGGCCAATTTCATCCTAATCAATTGCTTCACAACAATTGCGGATCTTCATTTAATTGATGCTATTTGTGCAATTTTGGTTCCCAATTGGTAAAATTGATTCCAATTAAACCTATATTGATTTGAAAAACAATCAACTGATTCAATTTAGTTTTTTTTTGTCTGAAATCAAAAGTATTATTATATTGCTGACAAGGTCTATAACAACCCAAAATGGGAAAGACAAAGGATGGCCCCAAGAGCCTCATGAGGGTCTCGCAAGCCAATTTTTTGAAGAGAACCAAGTTCTGTGGATTTCGCGCCCAATTGGCAACCAAATTGACTCCTCGACAATGGGCTATGCTAATAGTTGGATGGGCCTTAATAAGCTTGAGACAATCTATGATAAGATGACGCTCCTTCTAGTTGAAGTAATCTGTTGAACCACTTATCAATGCTTCAACTTGATCCGCCCGATCAAACTCAATAGTAACACTCAAACCAAGTCTTCTCGATGCTAAGTACAAAGTAGCTTCATAAACATCTAGGGTTTCCACCGCGCAAATTAAGAAACTTTCATTGATTTAGCAAAGCCAAGAATAATAATTCCCAAGTGATCTCGCAAATACTAGCTATGGCGGCATCCACCGAACCTTCGACAAAGGAGCCGTCAACATTGAATTTTAGCGTTGTCCCCTCCAGCGGCACCCATATCTGCGAACTAGTAAGGGTGTGCTTCTTCCCGAATTCTTGCTAATTGGCATTCCACTTCCCGAAGTTTGCTTCCAAAATATGGCCGACTCCACCATTTACCGAACATCTGAATTTTGCCTCAAACACAAATTCGCTATGGGATTTCCGATACTCCAAAGGATTGTCGCCACTAAGGGTAAGTCAAGTAAATTAGTGCCTTTCTCAGATAAATCCAGCAACCATACTTTGAACCTTGAGATTTCCTGGCTGTTGATTTGAATGTTCATGTAAGGGTCAGCCCAAACAAACCGTGTCCAAGGACAGAGTAGAAAGATCTACTCTACCGTCTCTACCCCCAATCAACAAATAGGACAGATTGAGTCATATAATTTTCCTCTTCCAGATATTTTCCTTTATGGGAACTGCATTAGTGTAGAGGGACTAAAGGAAAATTTTAATTTGTTGATAATTCTACATGTCCCAGATGGTTCGCCAAAGTGATTTGGGAGTTTGATATGAGGAGCATGGATGCTTTTTTTGTGCTTTTGTGTTGTCTCTTCTCTCAGAATGTTATAGCCATTTTTTACAAGTAAATACCCGATTTAGTTCATGTCCATACAAACTTGTCCTGTGCATTGTGGGGTCCGACCGAATTGTTTGAATCTCCTACACTAATTGATCATCTAAAATTTCCTGGAGCTTTTGAACTTTCCATTTTTCCTCTTCAGCTAATGTCAACTCTGAGACCATTATTGGCTCATTCTGGTTTGTTGGACCCCCTATAAGACCACTTTTTAACCTCTTATCCTCCCTAATTTTAACTCGTTTTCCATCGCCAATTGACCACGTAAAAGAATTGGCTATTGATTCCCCGCCTAATAACAAACTCGCCACCCCCAAGAAGGTCCGGAACCTCTCTTGGCCTCGCCACCCCCAAGTAGATTTAAAACATTCAATGTGCTCAAATTGACTTCTACATAATGGCTCGAATTAAACCCCCAAAGGAAATTTAAATCAAATCGTGAAATTTAAGCACAATTCATTAAATTAACCCCTAGATTAGAATGGGTCAAATTGAATTATGTCAATTAGACCAATTTAGCTTGGTTTTACAAGTCATTGGTTAGCCAAATTGATCAAATTGACTTGAATTCATGTGAATTTTTCAAAATTGATGCTAGATTTGAGTTTCAAATAAGAAAACAGACTCATTCATGGTTTAATTGCACAAAACATGAAGAGCCGACCATAACCCCTAATTAGGGCTCAAATTGGGGATTTTTATCCTTAGCTTGGAATTGTGAAATTGGTTTGAAAATTGGATGTGAAATGACCTCTATATCAAATATCATGAAGAAAGTTATTCCAAAAAATGACTAGAAATGAAGTAATTTCATTTTTCGCCGATTTGAACCAAAATCCCCAAATTGGGGAAAATTTGGTTATAAACCGATTTTTGCAAAATTGATGATGGTAAAGTCAAATTGAAGTAAAAATAAGGTGACTTAGGGGTTTTCAAATTTTCCAATTTTTTTTTGTTAAACTGTTTATCAAAAGTCAACATTTTAGTAACGAAGTACTAAAATATTAATTAATGGGTCAAACTTTAAATTGTTTGAAAATTGATTATGTAAAAGTGAAATTGACAATATTTTAGGGTTTTTCATGCAAAAATCAAATTTTGACTTCGATTGACTTTTCACCAAAGTTTATGCTACTGGCAAGCAAGATAACATGTATTGCCCAACGAAATAAAGCATTCGCTTTGTTATCAAGAGCAAAGAGAAAACGGCATTCATCAGCACGGTAGTTGCACGAGTCATGTGGCCTCTCCCATCTCATCACCTTCCTAGATTGGGATAGTTTACCTAACATCACTAGCACTACAATCAAAGTCAAGCAGAACATGTATGCCAGATCAAGCCAATCCAAGTAATTATGCTGATGCACCCAAAAAGAAGCCACTAAAGTGTCCCCGATGTAGCATTCAATGTCAGCCTCGACACCTCCTTCTCCCCATGTATTCTTTTCTTTTTCCTTAGGCTTGTTCTATACCTCACTTCCACTTGGAAGGTCCACTGCTACATGGTCTGCCTTCATTCCAGGGACTTTGAATTTTTATTTCGTCTCTGCCTGTCTCAGGCGGTATTTGACTTTGAATCGTTATTTCGTCTCTACCTGTCTCCGGCAATATTTGACTTTGACTCATTACTTCGTCTCCGCCTATATCGGGCAATATTTGACTTTGACTCATTACTTCGTCTCCGCCTATATCCAGCAGTATTTGACTTTGAATCGTTATTCGTCTACGGCTACATTATCTCCAGTATTGAACTTTTTTCGCCTTGGGCTTATTTTTTTCGCCTTCGACTGCATTCATCTATAGTATTAGACTTTTTTCTCCTTCGCTTGCCTTTATCTCCAAGTTCAATGATGTTGATACCTCACATTTTTTTTAATAAAAAATATATATCAAAAATACAAAAAAAATATACAAAAAAAAGAAAAAATCATAAAAATATATATAATCTGATGTTCCTCTCCACATTTGTGCAAGAAATGTATTTCTCTTATTATTATAATCATTTTTTTGAAGTGGGCTTGATGTTACTGGATTCGCCTTCTCCAACTGTTCGTCCTAATAGTTGGTTTGTGGAACAAGAGGATTTGGACTTGGTCTACCTTACACTAGATAGTGAATGCAAAAAACTATTCAGTACCAGACAAGCTACAGCAATTGCTTTGCGTCAATTTGATGGTTCAAATTTCAATTTTGAATAGGAATGTTAGCGTCCCGGATCTTAGAGAGTATAAAGAGAGAAGATTTGGGAGAGAATTTACTTCTATTGCTCAATTGTTGGATGATACAAATGAAGGGAGAGCAGCCTTATTTATACATGAGGCCTCCCCATTATAGCCGTTAGATCTCCTATTGATTTAACGGTGAAGATCTAATTCTAAAAAATATCTATAATACATTTTCTATATTACCCCTAGAAATATCTTGATGTGTACATTTCCTATATTGCCCTTGGAAATATCTAGAGTTATGGGCCTTTACAATTTCAAGGCTTTAGTTTGGGCTCTTAAGCCATCCCTTTGATTTATTGGGCTTAGAATTTCTTGATAGTCTTCACTACTCTAGGCATATGGGAAGACATCTTCGTTCATCCAAATTGTGGTGGAAATGCAGAAAAATCACCACACACAATTCGTATGTGAATGGAATTGGTTTTCGTGACAATGTATGGATTCACATTGTTGACTTTCTCAATGATGTGTGGGGACATTGTTACTCTTATCCTATGCAGCTTGCTCATTTGGATATATCCTTTGTTCTTTGTTTATGTTCCTCTTGATGCAAAGCAATTTCTTTTAAGAAAATTTGGATTTTGTCATACTTTTAGGTGAAGAGTGTAACGAACAAGTTGGTATTGTACTAGAAAACACAGACGACAATGAAACCAATTATATGAATGTGGATCCTGCTTGCGGTCAAAATATTAGTGGGGAAGATGTTGATATTAAAGAAGGGGGTGAGGAAGATAGTGATGACAACGACGATTGTTTTGCTAGCATCGAAAGACCAGACTTTTTGTCTTCCTCTGTGAGCTTTTTTCCTCCTTTGAAAACTGTGGTAAAAAAACTTGCATGCAGCAAATACCGAAAATATTACGCTAATTGTCAAGCACAACCTCCACAACTAAAAACAAAAACAACAGTAAATATGAAATTTCTTTTCCCTGCTCTTATCCTTTTCGCTAAGGGCAAGGATAAATAAGGGCAAAAGAACACTACAAGTGCCATAACTTGTGTACGGCGCTCACTTTAGTGCCATAACTTTTTTTTGGATCACTTTAGCGCTAAAATTTTTGAAAAACGATCACTTAAGTGCTAAAATTTTTGAAAAACGATCACTTAAATGCCAACTCCGGTGCCGTACACAATTTTTCGCCGGAAACTGACGTGGCATTTTTTTATTAATTTCTGAAGCCGACGTGGCTCGCCGGAGTCTCGCCGGAGATTGGCACTTAAGTGATCGTTTTTCAAAAATTTTAGCACTTAAATGTTCGTTTTTCAAAAATTTTAGCACTTAAGTGATCGTTTTTCAAAAATTTTAGCACTAAAGTGATCCAAAAAAGTTATGACACTTAAGTGATCGTTTTTCCTCCGACTTGGCACCAAAGTGATCCGAAAAAGTTATGGCACCAAAGTGAGCGCCGTACACAAGTTATGGCACTTATAGTGTCCTTTGCCGATAAATAAGTGACAACACCAGCCTTTATGCACATCCAAAATTGTGTCAACTTCGGCTTAAAGCCAAAGTATCTCAACCTTGCATGTTTGGGACGACTTTGCTTTACACAATTTGCATGTCTTCTCTGATGATGTTGAAAGTTTAGTCTTTCGATCAGTATTGAACACCCGAAACCTTTAACAAGGTAAAGGCCACAAAACAATCAACAAGGTACAGATATTTATGTGGCCCTTTAAACTCTTTCGGGAATATGACACAAACAGTCTCTGAACTTTGACTCAATGTGCAATTTGGTCCCTAAACTTTTTAATTTGTTCAATGTAGTCCCTGAACTTTAATCCTATGTTCAATGTGATTCCCCGAACTTTCACTTTGTTCAATGTGGCCCCCGAACTTTGATACATGTTCACTTAATCCCTCGAACTTTATAAAAATGTTCAATGTAGTCCTTCCATTAATTCAAATTCAGGAACTATACTATACATTTTCATATAGTTTAGGGACTAAATTAAACATGCACCAAAAGTTCAGGGATCATATTGAATAAATTAAAAGTCCAGGGACCGCATTGAACATTATGCTAAAGTTCAGGGATTACATTGAACAAATTAAAAGTTCAGAGATCAAATTACATATTGAGCCAAAGTTCATGACTGTTTGTGTTATTATCCCAACTCTTTTCATAATTTCTTAAAAACTAAAATAGTGCCCTTGTTTATAGGGTTACGGCTACATAAACCGAGCAAATATCTAGATTTAATCGGTTTATAGGGTTTGTCATGAGCCTCTAAGTAGCCGAATCTCTACGCTTGTTTTCCTATATTATAAAAAGAAAAAGGAAAAAACAAATGCACACATAACACATATGAAGAAGCTGAGTCACGAATAGGGATGGGATGGGCACAAGGCACAAGGTGCTGGCAATCCATGCCTTTTCACAAGGCACCGCTCCAAATAGAGCAAAATTTCCAAGAAAAATTATCCCGGGTCATTAGGCATGCTCGGGCCAGTTCAATCCTACCCCGCGAATGTGCCCCACTTATGTATTTTTACAAGAAAAATATATTTTTTCATGTATTTAACAATGTGTTTGTGATTAAAAAAACCTATTAAAAATATTACTAGTAATAATATTATTATAAAAAATAAAAAATAAAAAGAGACTCTCAAGAGGAACCTTATTTGCTCGCAAGCCTTGCTTTTTATAGGAGATGCAAGCTTGGAAAGCTCTCTGGGTAGTGATGCGAGACAATTATTCTCCATGTAATCCTCCTTCACGTTGTCTTGCATCGATTATCTTGGGAAAAATTGTCCAAAAAGTTATAAACCTATTACATTTTTGTTAGTTCAATCCTTATTACCGGAAATCATTGTACATAGTCGACTCGACATTGATAATTCTTAATAATATTAATAGTTTGATATTACATCAATGTGCAAACGAGCAATATCTTCACATGTTTAAACATTCAATTGCACCCATTACGTGCTCATTCAAAGACCAATTGAATTCACCCCAAAAATAAAAAAAAGACCCAAAGCTCTAAGCCCTAAAACCCCAAATCCTAAACAATCTAATGACAGTCTCCCGTTTCAAGATTTGTCAAGCCAAGCTAGTTGCAGCCAGCAAGCTGAGGTATTTAGCTGTATGGGCGGAACTATCTAGCAAGAGCTGAATGGTTTGCTTCAGAGATGCCTCTTTCAGTAGGTGTTGGCTTTTGAAATAATCATCCTTGTTTTTCCAAGAGTTAGTTACTTTCTTTTCTCAGTTCGTTTGTCCTTGGACTATTCTTTTAACTAAAATTGGATTGCTGTGCTCAGTCAAAAGTAGAAGAGCCATGTACTCTGGACTTGTATAGCTTGTCCTAGTAGACTCATCAATTGCTAGGCCGGTCCTTGATCAATTGCTTCAGAGATACGTCTGTTTTTTACACAGAGGTATCGGTGTCTAATTTTTCCTGAAGGGACTGAATATAGTGCTGAAAGTGTAAAGTCAAACCTGTTCAATTGACCTACTTTATTGAGTTTCATGATTCTTTTCATTGTTTAGCCTGCATATTCTGTTGAGTAGTTGAACTACGCGCTGATGCATGTCCTCTCTAGAAGAAGCTTCTTGGTTTGCCTAAATTTGTAAAGTCGCTTGGGGAAATTTTCTTGTTGTTTTGCAATATATTACCTTGAACATTTGGTATCTAGGAGTTTCACAATGTTATTATTGTCCTTTGCTGACCGACTTAAGAACAGACAAAATTTAGAGTTGTTTCGCCGCGATTTCTCCTGCGACGAAATATATTTCACCAAAAATCATTTTTTGACTTTTTAATTAAGGAAACCATGATTCTACGCTAACTTCGAGCAGAAAATATCACAGGCACAAGAGAAAGAAATTAACACTTTCAAATTCGAACGGAATCGTATAGATTCAAACCATGCCGGAATTTAATCGACGACAAGGTCCGGAAGGTACAGACTCGATTAAGTAACCAAACGTAACCAAACTCTACTGAATTTAATCAATGACACAACTTGAAAATGTAAAGATACTACGCCAAAATTTAATTGACGGCACAATACCCAAGATAAAGATACACGTCGAAATTTAATTAACGACTCGAATCGGAAAATTATAGCTAGGGGAATTTAAAGTACAATCCAGGAAAGCTAAAAATAATTGAAAGATAACATTTGTTTCATTTGTGGCGGGAGTGGATATATGATGGGTGATCGATGGTATTTATACTGGTTCTGAAGTAACTATCTTCTAATGGTTTTCAGCGGTTGCATTTCCTTGAGTAACTTCCATCGATGACCTCCATGTTCCTATACCTCCACAAGCTTGGCATCCATGTTCTCCGACAATTGCCTTTGTCAGATGTGAATTGCTCCGTGATCTTTTTCCTTGTTACGATGGTTGTCTCATGATCTTATTTTCAAGTGATAACTGTTTTCTCCAAAATGTGCTCTTAATCCTAACTGTCTCACCGACTTTATGTTTCAAAACGGTGTTTCAATGTCCCTCTGATAATTATTCATCGCCGATGTTCATATTAGCGGCTACCGACTATCAGTCATCGTAGTTTGATAACTGAATATGTGGCATTGATAAATACCAATGTCAATTAACACATGTTAATCTTTAAATTTGTCGATAAGTTGGCATAAGTGCAGTGACGCTCATGTGCCATGCACGTGATTGTCCGTATTCATGTGCTATTCACGTGTTTGTTCTCATTCACGTGCTAGGCATGTGCTTATCAATGACCAGATTATTTTTACTGCCAACAAGAGTATAGAAAGTGACTGATCTTATTAAAAGTATGTAGTTTGTTCAATTTAAATGCTTTTACAAAGATGCTTCCACACTTCCATTATGCTTTAGTTGAACTGCATAACAGGTGCCTCCTTCAATTCACCATCTTATGCAATGACCATATGCAATAGTATTTAATTACGCAGTAACAGATGCTTTATCGCCTAGGGGTTGGAAGCATTCATTCCATTTTAGGGACTTATCTGTAAGTCACCATGCTTTACGGCTTAATTTGCTTAAGCATTATCTTCCAGATGATCTGAATTGTTATCCACCCAACCCTGAGAAAGAAACCAATAGGGTGCCCGGAAAAGCACATTCATTGACATTTAAACCTTGAGATTGCTATTAAGAGATAAGAAGCATCTAGAAAATTGAAAGATGGTGTCAAATAAAATTGAGCTGAGTAATAGCCATTTATAGCGACCATTACATTCATCAGTATTCAGTCCAAGGATGATTGTTCACAGAACCACATCTCCAGTGGGGATAGCCTACATGACAGTTCAGTCGACGCACTTGATGGGAAAGACGTGGATACAAGCTTAGTATATATGTTAACAACAAAGAACTATTCTAGCAATTGATTCTGTGATTTCTTGGTTTTCCTTTAGCATGTCAGTAACTACACTGTATTAAACTAACTTATAGATGATCCAACATGTCACTTGAAGATGAGGAAAATTACCAAAAAAGTCATAAACCCATTGCAATTATATCAATTCAGTCCTAAACCCTTTTTTTTTTGCCAATTCATTCATAAGCATTTTGTATTTGTGTCAGTTCAACCCATCCGGCCATTTTTTATCAGCCCACATCAGCGCCGACCCACCAAAATTGGCCGGATGGGCTGAACTGACACAAATGCAAAAGGTTTAGGACTAAAATGACAAGAAAAAAAGATTTATGACCGAATTGGTATAATTTTAATAGGTGTAGGACTGAATTGGCAAAAAAAAAATTATCCATGTTGTTGACACCTAAATTTCGGCGCATCATTTAGTGATTAATTGCATAGAAAATTAGGGATTAAATTTTAATCCCTGAACAAAAATATTACAAATCGCATAGCATAAAGTTTAGGTTCATATAGATTAACTGCATTTCGCATCGGATCGGCGGTGATAAGCAAGCTTAAAATTTATCACGTAAATCGAGCTCGGGCACCGAATGAGACTCGGCTCACTCGGAAAGCATGGGCCGAAAATCACACACAAAAGGGCTTGGTTGTCTTAATTTGAGCTTAAATTAGCCCATTATGCTTAATTAAAGAAAAGCCCAAATTAATTCAGCCCACTTAGAATTAAATTAAAGCCTAAACCTAAGCCCATTAGGACTAGAAAGCCCGGTTAATTGACCTAGGTTTACATTATAAATATATGTTTATGTCTCATAATCAAGGGGGAGGGCTCTCATAATTTTTCAGATCGGATTTTTAGAGAGACATACGAGAGAATTTTGAGAAGAGTGAGAGAGAGAGAGAAAGAGACCGCCCGTCCGCGCCGCACCGCATGCTCGCTGCGCCACCGCTCGCCGCACTACGCCGGAGCCGCCCGCCTCGCCCGCCGCGTGCCACCGCTGCGCACCGCCGCTTCCCCGCTGGCGTCGCCGCTCTCGGGGCTGTGTGCCACCGCCGTCAGCACGCCGTCGCTGTCGCCTTGTCGCACACCACCGCTGGGCGTCAGCTGCCACTGCTCGCTCGGACGCCCTTACTCCGCCTCTCTCGCCTATGTCGCCGTCACAAGCCGCACAGATACTACGGAGAGCCGCCTCGCACTCGCTGCTTCGCCAGCCTAGTAGGCCGCCTCAGACTGCGCGGCCGCCCTGGAGCCGCTTCGCACCGGGCCGTTAGCCCACCGCCTCGTGTACGCCGGGCTGCTCGCCGCACAGCCCGCCGGAGAGTCGCCCGTCTCGGCGCTATTGGCCGGGCCGCCGGAGACGCCCGCCGCACCGCTGCTCTCATGTCACCGTCGCTAGCCGCCACTGTTCCCAACGTCACGCCGCCGCTCCCGACGCACCGCCAATCCGCAATCCCGATCCGCTGCGTATTCAAATTAGGAAAGAAATCTACAAATCAGTGTAATTATCATATCCCGATTTGATTCGAATATTTGGTTACCTAATTTGTGCTTATTGATATCTAATTTTGCATATTTGGATAATAAGCATTATTTCAATTAGATTTTATTTCCTTTTTGAAATCTTGGATATCTATTACTTTTCAAATTTGGATAGAATTTAGAATTTTCAAAATCTTTTGAATATATCCAAGATATTTAAGATATCTAATTTTTTTCAAGATGTGATCGATTAGAAGATTTCCTAATCCGCAATCAGACACGTGGAAATAAATCTATCTATCAGCTTTAGATAGAGTTATTTCCATATGGGTATTTCGAATTTTAGGATCGATCTGTCGCTTCGATCGAAACTTAATTCGAAAGATTTAGCGGTTATATTTTTTTACTTGATTTTAATTTCGAATTTTGATAAAAAAAATGCCAAAAAGATTACTCTAGAATAGGTTAATTTCTTTAGTTTAAAATTGCATGTTTAGATAATTGGCATTTTTAATTCCGAATTTCATTAAAGAAAAAATACAAAAAAAAATAATATGCCCGTCATTAGAAATAGATCACGCTGCCGCATGACATATAGTTTGCATATTAGGTTGCATTAATCATATGTCAATTTTTGCACGTCATTACATATAGGTTAGCTTTCATTTAAATAAATAAAAATCAAAAAAGAAAATTTCTGCACCTTTGAACTCTAAGTCAGATTTATCAAAATTGTCCAATTGAGTATTTCTCTTGAAATTGGTACCGAAAGGGCGTTAGGGAATCTAGCGTAACCAAGTCCCCGAATTTATAATTTCTGGTTCGCAGAAATAAAATAGTACTCCCGCTATTTTATTTAGGTTTCTAATCAACCTACCTTAAATGATTAGTGGCGACTCCCATTGAAAATATTTGCATGCTCACAATTGGACCTAAGTTGCGATTTGGTAGAGTTTGGGATAACTCGAGCTAGGTTAGTTAATTTAATTGATCTAGTAATCCATTAGCCTAAGATCGAAAATCCGATTTTTTTTTAGGTCGCGACAGCTTGGTGACTCCGCTGGGAGATTAACTTTAATTTTTTTTTTTAAAAAAAAAATTTAAGGAGGACTTAGGCCAAAAAAATTTTATGGAAAAATCACTTGATTTGACAAAATTTGATCGGATTCTCATTCTTAGGTGTTAAATGGTTTTCCAGGATGGGAGTTATAAGGGGAGTAGTGATTGGCTAACCCTTTGTTTTGCAGGCTTGGTGGAGTGGAATTGTGATTTAATTTTTGCACTATTGAAGTGGTGTTTGCATATAATTGTTGTGCATGATTTACGTATTTGCACTACACCATACACAACCTCGTGGACCGGACCCGGGTCACACCCATAGTTTTAAGATGGTATTTGGATGGTTCTTTAACCTTGGCGGTAAGACTTCGCTAAAGGTTATCCCATTTGATCCCGAAATTTTTTTCAAAAATGGCTCAAGGGTCGTCCTCATGCACGTGAGGCTACAATGCATGGAGGTTACCCTTGTCGACCGAACCAAGCCGAAGTGATTGGACCCGACTAGTCATGACTACGGTATGCGAGGCCGCGACTAGTCATGATGATTGTACGCGAGGCTGCGACGTGTCGTTCCGTTCATCATTTCACTTTGCAAAAGCCATTAGGATAGATAGATTAAGATTTAAACTCACGATTCATGTGCATGTATCTGTGATTGACATTTTTTCCCCAAAGACGGTAATTTCTCGAGCTTTATCTTTGGTTTTCTGTATCTTATTTTGAGTCGGTCCATGGTTTAGGTTGAGTCTTTTGGCACGTGGTCTATAAGAATGGGTCGCCTCGATATCCGTTTCGTGCCTACTCCAAAGCTAGAGCTCAAGAAGTTATGGAGCCACTTGAAGCCGATGGTCAAGAAGACGTTCTCAAGCGTATTGGATTCATGCCGCCAATCCTAGACATAGATGTTCGTAAGCGGGATCATGCAAGCACTCGCTCATTTTTGGTGCCCCAAGACAACCACATTTGTGTTGGGAGGTGAGTTTGAGCTCACACCGACTCTGGAAGAATACAGTATTGCCTTTGGAAAATCGATTGAGTTGGATATAGTCGAACCACCCATTAAGGTAGATCATGTGGTAGTGCTTGCTGAATTTTTGAATTTGACTAAAAAGGAAATTGAAAAAGTGCTAAAGGGTAATTGTCAAGCATGCCCATTATCTTTTCTTATTGAATGTTTCGAAAATAACTCCGTCCTCATGAGATCTAAAATTTTTATCTTAGTTTTTTTTGGACTCATCATTTTTCCATTCCGTCAAAATGATATTGATCCGGTGATAGCTAGGACGGTAAAACAAATATGTGGTGGAGTTAGTTTTATAAACACAATTCTGGCAGAAACTTTCATGTCTCTGACACGATTCAAGAAAGGAAAAGATAGAGCTTTTCGAGCCCCGATTAAGCTTTTACAAATCTGGCTTCTCTCACACCTTTCTCAATTTGGGGAAAATATGACTGTATTTGAAATGGACATGACTGATAACCCTATTTTAAGGTTCAAACAAATACAAGATCAAACTAAGAGCTTGCACTATACACAATGGGTCCATCTGTTCAAGGATCCAAGCTCTAAGATTTTCCTTTGGCAAGTTATGTGGTTTCGGGAGGTTGAAGCTCGATTATACCATGGCGATCAGAAGCCCGTACCTTTGATGGGCATTTATGGGGCAACCTGCTATCAGCCCCTTCGAGTTACACGTCAATTCCGAGTTCTCGCAGATGTCCCACCTCCACTCGTGCCCAATGAATTTCAAGTCCAGCTCGAGAAGGACGAGTCCTACGTAGTCGAGCTTAGGCGTCATTCCCGAGGCTTGGCAGTAATTGTTCCACTCAAAAGCCGATTTGGCCCGCGGATGAGCCCACCGGAAGGATGTGAAGTCACTTTGCCACAGCCCGGTATATTCAAAGATCATACCATCCTCGCGAGATACTCCCCGAAGATCCCGGTCGTGGACAAGACGGCATACCCTTCAACTCAAATCAAAATCAGCGAAGAAAAGGCGACGAAAGCCCAGGATAAGGCAGATGCTCTGTCTGAAGAGAATGCACGATTACGGCACGCCTTGAAGGCCCATTCGTCTATAGATCACGTAGCCTCTAAAAAGAGAAAGACTATCTGATTTCTAGTTTGGTTTAGGAAGTTTTTCTTTCTTTTTAAGATGGAATATTAGCTTACATTTGTACTTCATGCTATTGATGTTTTTTGGTAATAAATGTTGCTGAACGATTTTTATAAGAATTCTTTTGAGACATTTTCCATTTTGAGCAATTCAATGAAAAACGTTGAGCTATAATTTGTAAATTTTGGAATCACCCAGGTTTTTATTGAATAAAGCAATTTGGAATTTCGGGATTTATCGGACGAATCGATCGTTCGAAAGAAATTTCATCTTGAGGGTCTAGAGGATGTCATGGACCGACTCGTTATTCTTACTTGTCATATTTATTCCACCGTTGCTTTTTGCAGGTAATTTGCCACGGATCCCCCTCATCCTCATAATACTTGATCGGTGACCAAAAGAAGGATGGCCAATCAAGCCGAGATTGCACCATGATCGACGAAAAGTCAAAGAACACATGAATACAATCAATGAGCAGATCACGGCCGCCATGTCCAAAATGATGAGTGATCTCATGGCCAAGCAGCAGCAGATCAATGTTGCCTCTCAATCGGAGATTCCACCTCCAACCCGTCAAGACCTCCGCCTTGACAAATCTCCTGCAGTAAACACTAATACAACCCTTCAACTGGATGATGCCATTTTGATCAACACTAGTGCTTCTCCGTCGGCCCTCGTTCCTCATTCACCCCCAACGATGAGAATGCCAAGTTGTTGGCCAAGCTCGACCGTAGGTTACGTGAAGTGGAGGGAACTCAAAGTGTTCCGCCCGTGGATTTATCCATTTTTACCTCGGTCCAAGTGCCCAATAAATTCAAGATGCCACCTTTGAGAAGTACGACGGCACTCGAACCCAATTCAAAGACATCGATATGTGTACCAGGGGCTCATGAATAGATATGTGTCTAACGGACCCCTAATGATCCAAACCTTCCAAGCAAGCTTGAAGGATGCTGCAATGAGGTGGTATACCAACCACCAGATCAACCAAAAAGACTCGTGGGAAGAGGTGGCAAACCTTTTCGTCAAGCACTTCAAGTTCAATCTCGACGTCACTATTACAAGGGAAGACCTGGAGAGAGTTGAGCAGAAAAAGGGCGAGACTCTGAAGGAGTATGCCACTCATTGGAGGAACATGGCAGGGCAGATCATGCCTGAACCCTCAGAATGTGACTTAATGAAGTTGTTCGTGTCCACTCTACCGCAGCCTAGCCTGCTCACGAATGTTAGTAACGGCCGCCCAATCTTTTGGCCACCGATAGCCATGGGTGAGGAGATTGAGACCGGGCTCAAGAAAGGATGGTACAGTGAGTCAGGTTCATCAAGCAAGAGATTTACTAGTAAGAAGGACAAAGAGCATGTCCCCGAAGTCAACATGACCTATGTGCAGAAGACGCCAGCTCAGGCCCCTAAGCTACAATTTAGCACCCAGCAGACGACCTCTCATGGATGGCAAGGCCAGCAAGACCCACGCCAACAAGACAAATCCCGCCGCTTACTCCACTTCCGGACGTTATCTCGTGCAATCGAAGTGCTAAGGAAGAAGAACTTGCTGAATTCAAAGCCACAAAATCTAACGCCGCGGCTATGCAAAGTATGATCCGTCGAAGAAATGCGATTACCATAGAGGTGAGGTTGGGCATCTCGATGATGATTGCCAAGTGCTCAAACATCGAGTGTGATCTACTCGAGACCGGAGCTGCTTGCACTACAAACAAATCGGAAGCCCAATGTGCGTAACAATCCACTCCCGATCATTCGAGCAAGACAAATGTTGTCCTTGGCCCGGAGTCAAGCAGTGTTCGAGGCTTCGTGGTCCCTCTCGAAAATATGTTCGATGCTTTAGTCCGAGCCGGTTATGTTTCGACCGTGAAGTGGTGTCACTCTGACATAAGAAAGAAAGTGGATGAGTTGGTAGAGAGGGGATGATTGGGACAGCAGATGAATTCGGGGTAGTGGCCGCTATATCCCAAGTCATCATTGATTGGAATGAAGAACTCGCAAGGATGATCGATGAACAAGTGAAGTTGGATCCCGACATGCCCGCTCTCGAGGACGCCCGACGGTGACCTCTGGGATCATTATACCCGACACTCCGTGTATTGATGCCGGCATCACCTCAAATTCACGCTTACGAGAGTGACAAGATGGTTCCATGGTCGTACGACGTTGATCTAATAACGAGGTCAAGGCAAACTTATCCTGATAAGCAACCGGCCAAGCCAGTGGCTGAGAAAGAAGCGAAGGAATTCCTAGCTGTGATTAAGGCTAGTGAATATAACGTGGTTGATCACCGAGAAAGTTACTCCGCACAAGTCTCGTTGTTGGAACTTCTCCAGACATCGATAAGCATCGGAGTGCTCTAATGAAGGTGTTGGGTGAGATTCATGTGCCCGAGACTATTGAAGAAGATAAGCTAGAAGGGTTTGTCGGGACGATCCTCCTCAAAGATCAAGTAGCATTTTCTGATGAGGAAATCCCAGTTGAAGGACGTAGTCATAATAAGACGCTTTACATATCAGTGAAGTACAAGGAGACTCACATGGCTAGAGTACTTGTTGATAACGGGTCGGCTCCGAATTTATGCCCGTTGGCTACTTTGAAAGGCTGGGCATTCCTCCATCTACCATGCAAGCAACCCAAGACTTCGTATTTGAGCCTTTGATGGAGTAAAGAAAGATGTCATAGGCCGATTAACTTAAAGTCAGCAGATCGGACCTTCAAGTGTTTGATATTCTTTTTCAAGTGCCGGATATCCCTTCTCGCTTTCAATTTCTTGTCGGGACGGCCATGGATTCACAATGTGTGCGCAGGACTCCAAACTTGCATCAAAAGATCAAGTTCAGGGTCAAGCAAAGTTGGTTACAATTTATGGAGAGGAAGATCACCGAATCTTCAATGCAACATCGATCCCATACATAGAACCCGATCATGTTGAGGAGGATAGCTATCATTCATTTGAGATAATTCAAGTTGTTCAAGCTTCCTCTGATATGCCGTGCCTGCCCCGAAGTTTCTAAAGCAATCCTCATGGTGGCTAAGGTCATGGTCGGTAATGGTTTTAAGCCAGTGTCGTGGTCTTCGGGGAAAGAAGGCCAAGGCATTCATGCCCCGATTGAGACAAATGGACAATCCCACAAAGCTGGTTTGGGATATCATAGGCAGTGGAAGCCGCGAACAAAGCAACAATTGCTGCGTAAGCCAAACAGAGCAGGTCAAAGTCCCTTACCACCTTCCATCAACGACACCTTTCACTCTACTGAGTTGTGGGAGGATATGAACATTTAAATCTCGAGCCCGACCGAGGATGATCTTGGGCTCATCTTTCCTGAGTCGCCACAAGCCCTAACTGACTCACCTAAGAAGCACGGTAAAGCGATTCTTGTCAGTTTGTCTGACGATTCTGAGGATGACCGGCCACCCTGTATTTTCAAGAAGCCGGAGTCGAGGGTGTTGGACTTTGATGATGGTATACCTTACCTCACCGGTTGGTTTGCTGAGACCTCCATTTGTGCAATCACTGAAGGACCACTTGAAGGGATGGGCGATAGCCCTCAAGAGTAATCATTTCTAGTTTTCGTATCTCCCTTGCGTGGGAATCTTTATTGCCTTTTTCGATTGTCATTCCTATTCATGTTGCACTTAGGTTTTTCAATCCAATAAGATGTAATTCATTGGTTCAATATCAATAAAATTAAGCATTTTTTAGCATTTTGAATCTTGTTGACGTGTCCCAAACCAACCCGATGACGATAACCAACGATTGAAAAATTTGTCATCTACGGTAAGAACTGAGGGTTGGGCTTCTCAAGAATTCTCGCTTCGAGGTCTTCAAAGCAAAATGAATTTCAAAAAAGCAAAGAACAATTTTCAAAAATTGCATGTAGTTAAGCCCCGTCTTGTCTTTTTATCCCTTTCTTTCATGTTTCAGACTAATCTCGAGGTATGCGAAGGGACGGGAATCGTGGACCCTCATATATGTGATGCAAGCCAATCCAATGACTCAGATGATTCTAAACCGAATGATGAAGAGATACGACGGAACTTGGAAATCCATGAGAAATCTAAGCCTCTGACCGCCGAAGAAACCGTGATGATCAACCTTGGCGACACGGAGAATCCTAGAGAGGTGAAGATCGGGGCATGTCTTCCTAAGATGCGGCCAAACGCTTGACCCAGGCTTGTTGAAGGATTATCAAGACATCTTTGCCTGGTCTTATCCCGATATGTCTGGGTCTTGATCGATCGATCGTCGAACATTGTCTACCGACCGATCCTTCGGCTGAGCCTCGTGAAACAAAGGCCGCAAGAGCTAAGCCGTAACCGGCGAAGAAAATCAAGGAAGAGATCATGAAGCTTCTTGACGTGAATTTATCGAGACTACCCAATACTCGAATGGGTCGCTAATATAGTCCCAAAGTGATGAAGAAAGACGATCGGGTTCGAGTATGTGTTGACTA
This sequence comes from Syzygium oleosum, assembly GCF_021117445.2. NCBI lineage: Eukaryota > Viridiplantae > Streptophyta > Magnoliopsida > Myrtales > Myrtaceae > Syzygium > Syzygium oleosum. The sequence continues at coordinate 18,751 of NW_026607521.1, read as the reverse complement.
CCGAGATCTGAACAAAGCTAGTCCTAAAGATGATTTTCCACTCCCGCACATTGATGTGCTTGTGGACAGTACAGCTGAATTCGAACTATTCTCCTTCATGAATGGTTTCTCAGTTATAGTCGATCTTGATGAATGAGGATGATAAGTTAAAAACAGCATTTACTACTCCTTGGGGGGACATTTCATTACAAGGTGATGCCCTTCGGTCTCAAAAATACCGGGCAACTTACCAACGGGCAATGGTCACGTTGTTCCATGACATGATGCATAATGAGATAGAGGTCCATGTTGACGACATGATTGCAAAAACTCGGCGTGGAGAAGATCACATAGAAATCTTGACGAAATTATTCGACAGCTTCGCAAGTTCAAATTGCGCCTCAATCCGGCAAAATGCGTATTCGTGGCAACTCTTTGGCAAACTACTTGGCTTCATTGTTAGTAACAAAGGGATTGAGATTGACCCGTCAAAAGTGAAAGCCATTTGTGAAATAAAATCTCCTCTTCAAAGAAGGAAGTTCGTAGCTTAATGGGCGTACTAAACTATATTGCCGATTTATTTCTCACCTATCCGAGACAAATAAGCCTTTCTTTAAACTCCTCAAGAAGAATGCGCTTGTTAGATGGGATGAAGAGTATGAACTCGGCATTCGACAAGATTAAACACTACTTGATGAATCCGCCAAGCTTGTTCCACCAATGCCGGGCAACCTCCGATCCCGTACCTTACAATCCACAAGTGAATCCTTAGGTGCCATGCTTGCTCGAAAAGTGAAGAGGATGGAAAGGAGCGTGCGATTTATTATTTGAGTAAGAAATTCACCGCCTCTCCGAGATGAATTATTCAAGTAGAAAGAACGTGCGCAAAGATTGGTTTGGGTACTACACGATTGAGGCAATACACTTTGCACTATCGATATTGCTTGTGACAGAGTGTGATCCCATCAAATACTTGCTCAATCAACCCGCTTTGGTTGAAAAATCGGCAAAATGGCAGATTCTCATCTCGTAATTTAATGTTCGATTCATGTCCCAGAAATCACCAAAAGACGAGCAATTGCCGATGTCTTGGCCGAAAATCCCGGGAAAATGAGAATCTGATCCGTTAGAGGATAGAGTCATGCCAATTGATGAGTATGTATGGACCATGTATTTTGATGGAGCCGTAAACTTGTCGTGTTCGTATCGGGCAGCTTTAATATCTCCAGTGCATAACATTATCCGGTCGCAAAGAAAACCGATATTTCCTTGTACGAACAATATCGCCGAATATGAAGCATGCATCCTCGAGTTACAAGCCGCAATTGAAATGGGAGTAGCTCGACTTAAGGTGTTCGGGGATTCAACCCTCATTATTCTTCGTAATCGTTGGTAAATGGCAAACTAGAGATGCTAAGTTGCACTCTATCACGTCTATCTAGAGGAGTTGGTGGAAGAGTTTGAAGACATTTCGCTTGAATACTTGTCAAGGACTCAAAACAGCTTTGCCAATGCTTTGGCTACGTTATCGGCAATGCTACGAGTGACAAGTGGTTTAGAAGTTGAACCTTTGAAGATGAGGTCTTGGCGTAAACCGGCTTATTGCATGGCCACGACAAAGAGCCCGACTGCAAGCCGTGGTATCATGATATCAAGGCATATCTTCAAACACAGAATTTCCCGAGAAAAGTACCGCATCCGACCAAAAGTATATCGTGAAAATGGCGTCGAAGTTCTTCTTGAGCGGGGATTGCCTATACAAGCGGTCCTATGATTCGGTTTTATTAAGGTGTGTTGATTCAACCGAGGCCGTTCATTTGATGCTAGAAGTACACGAGGGAGTATGTGGTCCGCACATGAATGGTCATATGCTAGCAAGGAAGATAATGAGGATAGGTTATTACTAGCTCACTTTAGAAAGTGATTGCATTCAAGATGTCCGAAGTTGTTACAAATGTCGATCCATGGTGACAAGATTAAAACTCCTCCGAATGAATTGTATCAAATGTCCGAACCATGGCCATTTTCTATGTGGGGCGTTGATATGATTGGCCCAATTAATCCTAAAGCGCCAAATGGGCATCGGTTTATCCCGGTCACTATCGATTACTTTTCGAAGTGGATCAAGCTATATCCTATACGACGTTGACGGCCCTGGATTGTGGTGAAGTTCATTCGTCGAGACATCATTGCTCGATATGGTACACCCGAGACTATAATTACCGACAATGGGTCGAATCTAAATAATAAATTGGTGGATGATCTATTCAAGGAGTTCAAGATCAAGCATTTGAATTCTTCTCCATATCGTCCGTGCATGAACGGAGCTGGCTCGAAACCCAACAAGAATATCAAGAAAATTTTGGCTAAAATGTTTGAGAACTACCGTGATTGGCATGAGAGATTACCTTTTGCACTTATGGCATATCTGGACTTCTATCCCACATCTACAGTGGGCAACTCCATATTCTCTCAGTGTACGTATGGAAGCGCTTCTACCGTTGAGGTTGAAATTCCTTCGTTGCGTATTCTTTCACAGTACAATTGTCGGGCGCATTGGATCCAAGCAGAGATTGGACCAATTGAACATGATTGATGAGATAAGGCTTAGAGCTCTATGTCATGGCCAGTATACCAACAACGAGTTGCTAAATCTTTCAACAAGAAAGTCAAGCCTCGACATTTTCAGTAGGCGACCTTGTCCTCATGGAAATTATTGCCGATAGTTCCTCTTGCAGAAGGAAAATTCGCCCCAAATTATGGCGGCCCGTACATTGTGAAGAAAGTTCTTCCAAGAGGTGCTTTGATTTTGGCCGAGATGGATGGTCGTGTTTTTTCCAAATTCAGCTTAATTCCGATTCTCGTGAAGAAGTATTACACTTGATTTGTACTCATTCCGACTTTGTTTCTATCAAGTATCAAGTTGAATTTCATGAATCAATTTATGTTACCAAGTTTTGTTTGAGGAAGGCTTTTGATTTAGCAACTGCTTCGTCCTAATGAAGCGATCATATTGCATGAGAGACTTCAAGATGACGAAAGGCAAGACATTTCCATACATGTTCTGAATAATAATCCCTAGTGCGAGTTGAGTGAAAATTCCGTAGCCGACAAGGTAAAGGATTATCTCACGAAAAGTATGACGACCAAAATGATGAAAGGCATTCATTTCCTATCTAAACACTACAAAGTTATCATTTGCTTAACCCTTTGAACGAAGTTTCATTTCTACCCCTCGCAGAACAACCCCATACCGGGCAATTTCTTAAAAAGTTCAAAATGGTTAGAATTTTCTTGCTTTCACTTGCATCAATCTTTAAGTATATTTATTGCATGCAAGTTCTCAGGTTAGCTCGAGTGCCTTAGATATGACGAAGAGCATTTCTTTCTATATCCCTACACATTATACCTTTGCATACCCAATTTGAGCGGTGAATTCATTTCAACCCGATTGGTGATCATTCCGTGATAAACAAATGAAATCATCTCAAAGCAAGTTCAAGGTGACTTGAGGCAAATGGGAGTTAGAAAGAAAATTCATCGAAAGGACGCAAAAGGACTCCATTAAATTGAAGTTCTCTCTCTCGAAAAATCTCTCGAAAAGAAAATCTCTAAAAAAAAAGAGAGAGAGAAAAAGGAGGGAAAGAAAAGCTTCAAAGAAGAACTGAGTCGACATACAAGATCGCCTTCAAGGAAAAGACCGTTTGAAGGTTCATTTGTGGAGCAATTGCTAGAGATAGGTCAATGGTACCAGAGCATAATTGGATGATCACCAATCTCCATGTTCATAATACCCCCTTTGATGAAATAAGCCATTCATTTCAAGCCTTACCCGAACCTACGTTACAACCCTTACCGAAGTCTCTTCAATAGGGCACTTGAGTTAACGTAGAGTTTCAAATGCTTATAAATGTTGCTCAAGAAGTGCGAGCAAGATTTTTCTATCTCATTTTTGCAAAGATTCCCGACTTGTAAACCCTGAGTACTGGTGATATCAATTCTTTCAATAGCCTTGACTCGAAGAGTCCCTTTTGCTAAGCCATTGACCAAACCCACGCTTTAGTCCTTATAAAGACCTCTCGATTGGTCAAGTCATACCGATTTTGAGAATATCCGAACCCTTGTCAAGCACGATGAAGAGAGTTTGAGTGATTCTTATACCCGCATCAAAGGTCGGGTCAAAAGCCTTTTATTGAAAGTGAGTAGAAAGTCCTTTATGATTAAAGGTTTCTCATTTAATGTGATCAAATTGTCAAAAGGACGAAATAGTTGTTCTTATTGATAAATTCCCCAAGAAAGCTTGGTAATGCAAGCGCATTCATGAATTATGTTTTCTATGCCCCCGCGCATGTGTTGTTTTAGCCTTTTCTCAGTAAAAACAGTGCAATGCAATTGGCTTTGCCATTTTTATAACACAAGAAGAAATCAGTACGTCTACTAATTATTCTTCATTGTTTCTCTTTTCCCTGCAATGTGAGACATGATCTCTTTCATATGTTCGCCAAGTGGAACAGTGACATATCATTTGGTGTTGCCAAGTGGAGTACGCGGCACACCCCATTTTATGTTCGCCCGTAGGACAGCAAAGATAATATCTCATTTGGTGTTGCTAAGTGGAGTACGCGGCACACCCCATTTCATGTTTGCCCAAAGAGGGTGCAGCATAATTTCTCATTTGGTGTTGATAAGTGGAGTACGCGGCACACCCCATTTCATGTTCATCCAATGGAAGAGGTGACATGATCCTTTTCGTGATTGCCCAAAGGGTATGGGCAACACATCCCATTCTTTTCTTTATATCATGCGCTATTTCGCATCCGTAGGAAACTACAGTGTAATGTATAGGCAATCCAAGACTCGAGAACCTTACTTCCAAAGGGACCGTAAGTTTGGAGATCGAGGGAAGTCAAAGCATTATAAAGCTTTCCTTCACTTAGACGCTTTTTGTGCGATCCGTATGTAAGGCTCTTTCACCGCTCTACACGAAGTGAGAAGCCTTAGCATACTGTTCTTTATTGTTTGCATATCATGCATCATTGCATTAAAAAATCATCATTCATCATTTTGCATAGTTTAAATTTAAGTCTCGCCTTTGAGCGAAACCTCCTCGCGAGCCTCCACTCAAAGAGGGGCAACTATTGACACCTAAATTTCAGCGCATCATTTAGTAATTAATTGTATAGAAAATTAGGGATTAAAATTTAATCCCCGAACAAAAATATTACAAATCGCATAGCATAAAGTTTAGGTTCATATAGATTAACCGTATTTCAGATCGGATCGGCGGTGGTAAGCAAGCTTAAAATTCATCACGTAAATCGAGCTCGGGCACCGAACGAGACTCGGCTCACTCGGAAAGCATGAGCCGAAAATCACACACAAAAGGGCTTGGTTGTCTTAATTTGAGCTTAAATTAGCCCATTATGCTTAATTAAAGAAAAGCCCAAATTAATTCAACCCACTTAGAATTAAATTAAAGCCTAAACCTAAGCCCATTAGGACTAGAAAGCCCGGCTAATTGACCTAGGTTTACATTATAAATATATGTTTATGTCTCATAATCAAGGGGGAGGGCTCTCATAATTTTTCAGATCGGATTTTTAGAGAGACATACGAGAGAATTTTGAGAAGAGTGAGAGAGAGAGAGAAGGAGACCGCCCACAAGCCGCACCGCATGCCTGCTCGCGCCACCGCCGCCGCACTACGCCGAGCTGCCCGCCTCGCCCGCTGTGCCACCGCTGCGGCGCGCTGCTCTCCCGCTGTGCGCCGCTGTCCTCGCTGTGTGCCACCGCTGCCGCACGCCCGTCGCGCCGCTGTCGCACACCACCGCTGCTACCGGTACACTCGCCCCGGACGCCCTTTACTCCGCCCGCTCGGTCGCCGTGCCGCCGATAGCCGCCGGGAGAGCTGCCCCGCACCGCCGTCGCGCCCGTAGCCGCTGTGCACCGCCGCTAGCCGGTTACCGCACCGCCATTAGCCCACCGCCCGTGCCGCCGCTTGTTCGCCAGCACAGCCCGCCGGAGAGTCGCCCGTCCCCGCCCGCTGGCCGCCGCCGAGACGCCCGCCGCGCCGCCGCTCCTATCGTGTCACCGTCGCTAGCCGCCACTGTTCCCGACGCCACGCCGCCACTCCCGACGCACCGCCGATCCGCAATCCCGATCCGCTGCGTATTCAAATTAGGAAAGAAATCCGCAAATCGTGTAATTATCATATCCCGATTTGATTCGAATATTTGGTTGCCTAATTTGTGCTTATTGATATCTAATTTTGCATATTTGGATAATAAGCATTATTTCAATTAGGATTTTATTTCCTTTTTTGAAATCTTGGATATCTATTACTTTTCAAATTTGGATAGAATTTAGAATTTTCAAAATCTTTTGAATATATCCAAGATATTTAAGATATCTAATTTTTTTCAAGATGTGATCGATTAGGAAAATTTCCTAATCCGCAATCAAGACACGTGGAAATAAATCTATCTATCGCTTTAGATAGAGTTATTTCCATACGGGTATTTCGAATTTTAGGATCGATCCGTCATGCTTCGATCGAAACTTAATTCAAAGATTTAGCGGTTATATTTTTTACTTGATTTTAATTTCGAATTTTGATAAAAAAATGCCAAAAAGATTACTCTAGAATAAGTTAATTTCTTTATTTTAAAATTGCATGTTTAGATAATTGGCATTTTTAATTCCGAATTTCATTAAAGAAAAATACAAAAAAAATAATATGCCCGTCATTAGAAATAGATCACGCTGCCGCATGACATATAGTTTGCATATTAGGTTGCATTAATCATATGTCAATTTTTGCACATCATTACATATAGGTTAGCTTTCATTTAAATAAATAAAAATCAAAAAAGAAAATTTCTGCACCTTTGAACTCTAAGTCGATTTATCAAAATTGTCCAATTGAGTATTTCTCTTGAAATTGGTACCGAAAAGGCGTTAGGGAATCTAGCGTAATCAAGTCCCCGAATTTATAATTTCTGGTTCGCAGAAATAAAATAGTACTCTCGCTATTTTATTTAGGTTTCTAATCAACCTACCTTAAATGATTAGTGGCGACTCCCATTGAAAATATTTGCATGCTCACAATTGGACCTAAGTTGCGATTTGGTAGAGTTTGGGAGAACTCGAGCTAGGTTAGTTAATTTAATTGATCTAGTAATCCATTAGCCTAAGATCGAAAATCCGATTTTTTTTTAGGTCGCGACACATGTGTGCACACTAAAGGAGAAAAAGATGAAAATTTAGTACAAGCGATGCCATTGACTCTATATTTCGATGAATCCTGTGCAAATAATGCCTCAGGTATAGGAATACTCATAGTGTTCCCGTAGGGACATAGGATAAAATTCATGTTCAAACTTGATTTTGATTGCTCAAACAATCAAGCAGAGTATGAGGCATTGATAATCGGCCTAAACATCTTCGCTAACATAAATGCGTGATTTGTAAAAATAGAAGACTCTCAGTTAGTGATTAAACAATTAACTAAAGAATATCAATGCCTTAATAAGAACATTATTCGACATCATACATTGGCGAAAGAACTACTAAATAATTTCTCCGATTACGAATTGGTCCATATCAAAATAGATGAAAGGTCGAAAGCCAATAAGGTAACTCAAATGCCGTATGAGTATAGAATAGCAAAGGAATTGGGAAAATTCATCGTTAATAAAGTAAAAATATTGCCATCGATGGAAAACCGAGTGATGATGTTATATGCCAATTCAGTCGGGGATTAAGTTGTCGATAAAGACCAAGGGGATTGGACAAAACCATTTGCTGATTATTTGAAGAACCCAATTGCCAAAGATAAAAATTTGAAAAGACAAGCAACGAAATACTTACTACTTGGTGACGAGTTATACAGAAGAACTGTTGATGGGAACTCATGTGCTTAAGTAAAAACATATCAATGTTGGCCATGGCAGAAGTACATGAAGAAATATGTGGCGTACATCAAGCTGAAATAAAAATGAACCGGTTGTTGTGCCACCGTGGATATTTTTGGCCAGCACAAGATTGCATTGATTATGCAAAAGGTTGTGAACCTTTGCAATATTCTCTATATTCCTGTCAAAAGTCTCGTTTGGGTCGAATGAAATTTTAGATGATTCATACTCACATGTATAAGGGATTAATTTAGAGGTGAGAGTATTTTAGTCAACGAATTATCCACCTATGAAGTTGACTTGTACGCAAGTTGAACATAATATAGATTGATCTTCTGAAGGCCAATGTAGGCAGCAGCCTGGAGATGGATCCTCGATCTGAGAGTTGCATTTTCATAATGCAAGCATGGCGCCTTAACTATTGCTCTCTCTGATAAAACCCTCTTTCCTTTGCAAGATTTCATATGCTTGTGCATTTTCTCAGGCTTAAATGGCTTTCCACATTGCCTGCATATGCCAAGTCATGTATTAAGTATTCAACACTAAGTTCCTCATCCAAGACTTAGCACATCTGACTCTATCAACAAAACACAGCTGGAAGAGTACAAACTTCCACATGATTCCCCTCTACATTTTGCCGACATTAATGTTTGTGTCGGATGTTGAACGATCACCATTGCCCCTATCTCAACAATTCTCGAGCACCATTCAAAATTTTCTACTTCAATATCTATTGGCCTTATTGGCCATCCAGAATGTTGGATATTTGCACAAAGTCAGGTAATCATGTCGACCTCCACGGCCTATGAATAGGTTGAGGTGTAAACTTTTGTGGGCACAAGCATGAGTGATCATAGTAGTCTGTGTGGGTATGTAGCGTGAATGCAAGAGAGTCCCTTAGTTGTATGTCAATGAATGAGTGTCCGATGAGTCGGAAAAATAAGAGCAAACTGTCTGTGAGAGTGAGTAACTCAATTAAAAATGAATCGGAGTTATGATTAGAAATATAAATATGAGAAATTGTTCAGTGACTGCCGTCCTATTTCCACGTCGCTTTTTACCAATGTTCTGAACTTCTTCAAGAAAATCAAACTAGGAGAAAATCAGCATGTAAAACTCGAGCCTAGTTGCTCCATTTAGGCATGCAATGCATTGACTCACTGTTGATTTGCAGAACCGTGATCCTCTTGGCACTTCAACCAAATTGGATAGGAGGAAAAGGTAACAGGAGAGAGACTTGTTCAAAGAATGAAAGTGCAGGGTTTCTCTTTAGGACTTTGATTTAGAGTAAAATTGAACGCTGCCCCTTGATCAGTCATAAGACCAAATGCGAATCAAAGGATAAGCACTCTTAATCTTAGATAGAAGTAATTGTGGATTTCTGCTCCTCAAGAAACGTAATAATTAGACCAAAAAAGGTAACCTGACTCTATCTCCCGAGAAAACTAATTTTATCTGGTACCAAATAACAAGGGATGATGAAATGAACGAATCGCTTACGAGCAACTAGGCATTGAAGTGGGCTTATAAGCATCCAGAATTCCGTCTCCCTCACAAGCATTCTTCTGCTTCTTGCTTCTTTTCCAGCCCTTGACCCCATCAAAGCTTTTCCTGCAGCAGTGCAGCTATTTCTGATTTCCTTTATATGAACAAACGGGCTTTTGCAAGCAAAGACGTGCATAAGTGCATGTCATGCAGTCAGGCAGAGAGAGTAGATATGCGGACATTACCTTGGATGGCAATGTGGTTCCTGTCGCCCTTTCCCAGTACTCCAAGAAGTATTTGAGGTCCTACGAGACCCTCCTAATCTATCTACCCTACATATCTGAGATGACCTTTCGATGTTAAAATCCTGCCTTAAACTAATCTTCATTTCAACCCGATCAATCATCACCAAGACTGCGTCATTCGTATCCGTAGCACCACACGTAATTAGATTCCTGAACTTGTGGGATGCTCCACTAAAACGCCTTTTACTCTCTGTTAATGGAGGTTGAACGAATGACAAGGTAGAAACAGGTGTTTTAGCCATCCCTCCTCGGATTCTCTCACATTTCTCCATGTTTTTGAAAGAAGTATGACAGTGACTATGGTTGTCGGGTTCACTCATACCAAAATGCTCCTCATCATCCTCAAGATGCCCTGATTTGATGGTGAACGTTGATGTGTCTGAGCTGAGGATAAAATAATGTTGTAGGAATGTCGGTGATTCTGTCTGCGAGGAATGCGGGTACTTGTCTCTGATTTCTTCTCTGAACTGGATACCTTATTACCAGCGGATGCTTCATCGTTGTATGTACAAGACTCTGTTTTAAGAAAACTCATACGTTTAGTACATAAAACAGAAGGAACATCGGAATAGAATGTTTAGAGAGAGTAATGGAAGGTGAAACTGAAAATGATCTAAAAATTGCACTTTTTAATTATGTCTACATGTCACTTGCTAGTAGTGATCGAGGAATGATAAACTGATACTGGAAAGAACATGAAAGTGAGTGGGTACCGGATGAAGGGAGGGCAACTTTTTCACATCCTTGGAGGACATACTTATTACGAGAGGTAGGCATCACAAGATCGTCATCCACTACCTCTTGCCAAATGTATCCCGTCTTGCACCTCCTGCATTTTCAGCCAAACCAATTATAGTCAGCAGTCTTGATTCTTCAGACGGGTTATCCCCCAAATTTTTCACGAAGAAAATAGATAGTCAGTCTGGCCAGTAAGTGCATGTGAACCTTTTGTAGGACCAAGATAAGGTCTCGGTCAAGTGGCTTCCTCTCAAATCCGCAAGCCACCTCTTAATATCTTCATCGAGGAGAAAAAAAAAAGGGAAAAGAAGGTTACTGCAAGTATGTGAACGCTAAATACGTAGTACAATTGCTAGTAGTAGTAGACGACCCCGAAAAAGGGATTGGAAGCCATGATGAACCTTTTAAAAGAAGGTCATTGCTGCTGCTGTGATAGGCACAGAACAGGTGAGGCTGCTCAACCCCGTCCCCAGTCCCACGGCCATGCCTGAGGAAGTAAAGGACTTTAATTCTTCTCACTTCTCCAGTAATGGCCTCCATTTCTCTCTGCTTCCCTGCAGCTGCGAAAATAGCCCATTCAATCTTTCCTATTTTCATGCTATCTCTACTGTGCGCACACTCAGGTGAACAAAAGTCTAGAGTTAACTCAAGTCCATCCAAGAACTTATATTTTCTCTCCAAAAGGTTATTCTAGTTGGCAGAATGCCGATCATGGTGGGATTAAAGGGACGAGTTCGACTATCTGTCACATTCTTCAGGTCACAGTGTAAAATCATGCAGAATCATACACCTTTTGCTTCTACAGAATGCGAATAAGAAGGTATTTATTCATGGGAAATGATTAACATGACCTTTGTTTAGGTCATGTTATACAAGGCTGCCCTACTGTAATCAAATTGAGTATTCCTAGTTCCCTCGTGCATTAAACAATTATACATCTACATGGCCTAAGAAAAGCGAGCATGGTTAAGTTGAATTCAATTGTTCTTAGTGGCCTCACCATAAATGTAATTGCGTTGCCCTTTACTAAGATAAATCTGGAAATAGCCATGTTAACAACTAATAAGTGTCTTAAAAACACTTGTTAATGCTTTCTTTAAATTCATGTGCCAAGTAAAATGTGAGCTAAAACTCGGATAAGCGGCCCGAACCCAGAATTGCTTGTACTTGGCAGCGGGGAAATTGAACATGTGTTTTGAGCCTAATTCAGGATAAAACTCCGCTCCTTAACCACAACCATAACATACTTTGCAAAGAAAGTTTTAATCAAGAAAAACTGGAACATATAATATGCTTAGATTTGTTATCTTCTCTAAGCGAAGACTTGCAGGGGCTCTCCTTAACAAATTCTCACAGAAAACATATTAGGAATTAGTGGTAGCTACTCACGTATTCACTTTTCCCCTCTGCTTCAGACTTGACGTGTCCCTTCTGAACAAAGAGAGCTTGGTGCAGAAAGAGAGAGAGAGAGAGAGAGAGAGAGAGAGAGAGGCTATTGGGAGGAGGTACGGAGGAGGACTTCGTTTAATAGCAGGAAGGATAATTGTTTCGCTTCAGGAGCTGGGAATTTAATCAAATGAGTCGTACGAAGCTTAGTTCGTCGTTTAGGTTCCTAGTTGATGGTAGGAATTCAGGGTCTGAAAATCTGTCAATGACATCCTAAAGGAGCCAAAAGAAAGACAATATTCTCGTCATCGTTTCCAACAAACTAAGAGAGTCAGACTCAGGAATAATTAGATCGCAACTTTATGGATTTTTGGAGTGGCATATGGCACTCTTGGCAGTATCCTCAGGCAACGCCCAGACGGCAGCTATCCTTCTCGGGCAAATATGATGAACAGACCACGCCACACCATAACATCTTATGCCGAAATTTAAAAGACTACTTAAATTTTAAAATCTTTAAATATCTTGAAAAATTAAAAATTCATTAAAAAGATTAAAGGACATGGCAAAATTTAGAGAAATAAATATTACAAAAAATCACTTCAAAGAAATTCTTTTTCCGTATGAAAACTTATCGACATGTCTTTTTTGGACTAACTTGGTCGGCTGTATATGATACTACTTTTATGTGAGCTTATCTCATTTGATACTTTGGATGTTGACGGGGTTACGTCGACCAGCACTCTTGCTGGGGACTGGGCCGAATAAACAAAGCCCCACCCACCATGGGTGGTTGGGCCGACCCCCATGGGTGAAGGAGTTAGGGCCATCGGGAGGACGTGACAGAGCCATTGGAGTGTCATCTCATCTCATCTCAACCGATGGGTTGAGTGAACCCGTATTCTATTTTTCTCTCTGGCCTGTTTGATGGTATTGAATGAACTCAAGGATTCCCATTCCCTCTCTTCACGTTGTTTGGTAACCTATAATGATGAGGCAAGTACCGAGGAAGCATGTGATATGAACGAAATTTAACTACAATTTCACCATCTTAGGGAAATGGGTGATTGACCTAATAAGTTTAGAGTAATATCAAGAATATTAAGATAGGTACATATAATCGATTTGTTCATCAATAAAAAATATTTTAAGAAACCAATTGTTGAAAATATGTCTCGAGTTTGAGCCCGGCGAAAATCTAAATATTTTAAATTGGGATATTTTGGTGACATCCAAATCAAGCAAAGCAAAAGAGACGTGAGTTTCCGGATTGGAGTTGGAGTCCGTGGTTTTAAATTGGAAAGTCCGAGTGACTTTGATTTACACAATGACTCGGTCAATGTGTCAGAAGAAGAAAGAAATCAACGAAAACAGAATTATTTCCTCTTGTTGGAGTCGGCAAGAAATAAAAGAAAGAAAATAGAAAGAATAGAAGTATTCTTTCCTAATTCTAGTGGGATTCACAATCAACAGAGGGAAAGTCCAAGCCAATCTTGGTTGACCGAATTATCCAGGTTTCCAATTTTGAGTCCGCCGCGTTTTCTTCCTGAGTATATATTTATGCAGTTGTTGATGAATACGTGAAGTTATTCTTGAAGCGCCACTAGTGTGCGAGTGCTTGGCGGTGGGCAATATTCGTGGTTTTGTTCGCTGGGAATTATACCAAGAGTTTAAGTGTTCGTAGCGATTAAATCTTGTGATAAAATTTGTGTATAATTCCTTTGCGAGATTGAGAGATTATTTCGTGAGGAATTGGGAGCTAAACACCGTGTGCGTTATTGGGTGTAATTGGGGCTTCGAAACACCGAGAGTGTTTGAGTGACTCGAGTGTGGTTGTAATCTCCGTCAGTACGCTTGATCTAGTAGTGAAATTCTGACTGCTCTCCCCGTGGACATAGGTCACTACGATCGAACCACGTAAATCAGTGTCCGATTTATTTTCTTATTCCTCACAATTTTATTGTTCGATCGCTGGTTTCCGCAACAATTGGTATCGAGCTAGACTTGCTTAAGTTGAAGTGAATCGATGGCGTAAAAAGGAAAAGTGAGAATCAACAGATTTGATGGGAAAGACTTTGGTTTCCGAAATATGCGTATTGAGGATCATCTATATCGATGAAATTGCACTTGCCCTTGTCTCGGGGAGAAGCCGAGACGATGAAGCAAGCTGATTGAGAATTGTTGGATAGACGAAGCCAAAGTGTTATTCGGCCGCGACGTTGGCTTGTAACGTCCGTTTAACATCGTGAATGAGAAGACCACCGCGGGTTTGATGAAAGCCATGTCGGACATGTACAAGAAGCTCCTCTCGCAATCAACAAAGTCTATTTGATGCGACGTCTGTTTAATTTGAAGATGAGCGAAGGTGCGTCAGCTTGCCGATCATATTAATGAATTCAATGTGATCGTTAGTCAATTGAGTTCAACTTTGAGATTGACTTTGAAGATGAGGTACGTGCTTTGATTCTATTATCCTCGCTGTTCGATAGTTCGAATACTACCCATATCGCTGTTAGTAATTCTCCGGTCGACAAGTTTGACGTTTGATGGTGTTCGAGATTTAATTCCCGAGTGAAGACATCCGTAGGAAGAGAATCAAGAACATGTATATGCTGCTTTAGTAGATGAAAATAGAGGAAGAACTGCACACGTGTTAGCAGGTGGAGTAGTATGCACTCGAATAGACGAAGTCACCTAGGACTCGGTGGTATTGTCTCTGTTGGAGTTGTGGCAAGAGGGGACACATTAGAAGGGATTGCCTTAAGCCGAAAAACAACAAGGGTAAGGGAATTAGAGTTGAGTCTCATGGATGATGTTGTCGCTTATAGCATACAAAGAATTCGGATAATGCTGATTATGTCTTGTCTCGTCACCGATAATTCATCGTTTGATGGATGGATTATGGATTCTGGTTGTTCTTTCACGCTACACCAAACAAAGAACCGGTTTACTACTTATCAAGGCAATGTATAGTAGTAAAGTGCAACTTGGGGAACAATGCTAAATGCGATGTTATTGGTGTTGGTAATGTCGAATCGAATGCATGATGGTATTGTGTGGACATTGACCGGAGTGAGGCATGTTCCGTAGTTGAAGAAAAATCTGATTTCCTTGAGTGCCCTAGATTCAAATTGGTATCGGTATTCTTCATAATGTGGAGTTCTAAAGTTCTTCGAGGTGCCATGGTGATAATGAAAGGAACTGCAAGCATAGTGGCCTCGTATGAGCTTCAAGGTGAGACAGTTGACGGAATTCGCTCGTGGAGACATCGGATGGCATATGTTCGAGAGTCCAATTGTGGCATATGCGTTTGGGGGCACATTCGCGAGAGAAGCCCAAGGTTCTAAGTGAAAGGAATTTGCTATGTGGTTATGTGGCTAACGAACCGAATGTATGCAAGTGCCGTGGATTTAGATCAACGGCAGAAAGTGCAGCTTAGTACGGTTGTCGAGAAACCACTGATATTGCGTAATTAATTCACTTGGATGTTCGTAGGTTGTCGCGATTTCCTTCGAGGAAGAGTGCTAGATTTATGCTATCAGCTTGTTGATGACTACTCGAGGAAGACTTGGGTGTTTGTGCTTAGGCACAAGTGTGATGTCCGTTATCAGATCACGTAGCTGAGAGCTTTGATCGAAAAAGGAGACCGGTAAAACGATCAAGCAAGTGCGGACTCGATGAGTATGGAGTTTTGCTCAAGCCGTTAAACGACCCCGCATGAAGGAAGGCATAGTGAAACACCGCACTAGTGCCATTGCACCACAACAAAGTTGTAGAGTTGATGAGCAAAACATTACTAGAGACGGCCATAAAATGCTCTCTAGTGTCTGGTATGGCTAGGAAATTCCAAGTGGATATGCTTAGTACGGCGAGCTACCCGAAGAATAGATCCCCATCGATCGCATTGAATGTTGGACTCCAAGAAGTGTGGTCAGTAACGTTGCTGATTATTCTGTTCTTAGAATATTTGATTGCCTATGTTATGTTCAAGTTAATGATGGTAAGCTCGATGGAAGGACAAGAAAGCGCATGTTCCTAGGTTATGCACAAGGTGAGCGGGGCTATAAGTTGTGGTGCCCGGAGTTAAATTCACCTATTATCGCAAAGAAGTTACATTTGACGAGTCTCCAAAGACTTCCGCTAGGGAGTGTTAATAGCAAATTGTTTATACGGATCTAGACGGTGTTCAGCCTTGGAGGTGGAGTTGCAAAACTTAAACTCCCGAGGTAACGGGTTCTAACGAAGTAATCAACACGGATGGTGCTTGTAGTGAGGTGGAGAGCCAACAATTGCCGTAACTGCTGAAATCGACAAGGCGCATATTCAATCTCCCAGTAGATATGGACACAACAATGGTTTTGCTTTATCTGCGATTGAGGAAGTTGTATCGGAAAATCCTTGTGGAGCGATTAAAGGTGCATGTGGAGTTGGTATTCGATGAGGTCCACTGTTATGGCGGTTCAAGCACGGCTTGGACTTGAAAGACATCTCAGGGCGGCTGAGCCCCATCTGGGGTCATGGAGAGTAGTAGCGAAATCGGATTCTATCAAAGAATTGTGACTTGGCTCAAACGCCGAGCCAAGATGGAGATTGTTGAAAAATATGTTTCGAGTTTGAGCCCGGTTAAAATCTAAATATTTTAAATTGATATTTTGCGGACATCCGAAATCAAGCAAAGCAAAAAGAGACGTGAGTTTCCGGATTGGAGTTGGAGTCCGTGGCTTCAAATTGGAAAGTCCGAGTGGATTTTGATTTACACAATGACTCGGTCAATGTGTCAGAAGAAGAAAGAAATCAACGAAAAACAGAATTATTTCCTCTGTTGGAGTCGGCAAGAAATAAAAGAGAAGAAAATAGAAAGAATAGAAGTATTCTTTCCTAATTCTAGTGGGATTCACAGTCAACAGAGGGAAAGTCCAAGCCAATCTTGGTTGACCGAATTATCCAGGTTTCCAATTTTGAGTCCGCCGCGTTTTCTTCCCGAGTATATATTTACGCAATGTTGATGAATACGTGAAGTTATTCTTGGAAGCGCCCACTAGTGTGCGAGTGCTTGGCGGTGGGCAATATTCGTGGATTTTGTTCGTGAAATTACACCAAGAGTTTAAGTGTTCGTAACAATTAAATCTTGTGATAAGATTTGTGTATAATTCCTTATGGTAGATTTAGAGATTATTTCGTGAGGAATTGGGAGCCTAAACACCGTGTGCGTTATTGGGTGTAATTAGCTTCGGAACACCGAGAGTGTTTGAGTGACTCGAGGTGGTTGTAATCTCCGTTATATCGCTTGATTTATAGTGAAATTCGTGCTGCTCTCCCCGTGGATGTAGGTTATTACGACCGAACCACGTAACTCATGTCCGATTTATTTTCTTATTCCTCGTCAATTTTATTGTTCGATCGCTTGGCTTCCGCAACACCAATAGTGTGCAATACTAAATAAAATTATGACATCGTTTTGTGCACCAATTTGGCAATTGAATATTAGTACTTGACGTATTGTTATCTTGTTGAGGAGGGAACATAAAGAGGGAACTACTACCAAAGGAAATCGGGCAAATGATACGATGGTGAAGGAGCCCCGCGGCCAGCGTGAATGTTTTTTTGCATAGTCTAAAAGGATGGATTGAGAAAGCAAAAGCAGAAATGGTCTTCTTTCTTTGGATATGACCCTCCAATCAGCAGGCGCTGGCAGGGGCAGGGGTGCTTAAGTATGTCTTACTTTACAGATCACCTGGAGATGTGTACATAAACAAGTCCAAAGCATCGGGTCCAGTCCGGTGCAGTAGGAAGTAACCAGAGTGAGCTTGCAACCTTGTGGCTCAAGCATCGAATCATCATCATCAATGATGAATCCCATTTGCATTTGCAATTGCAATTGCATGCACCATTCCCGTGCCAGATCAGCTCTTCTTCAAAGTAAACTGGTGGGGGTGTGATCTCTCCTTTGTGCTTTTCCCACCCTTTTGCCGACTCTGCTTTTTCGACCTTCTTTTCAATGGACGCTCCCCCTACCTTCTATCTTGTTCTTGGATTTGCACGAGTTTGATGATCCCATTCCTACGTCGACTCTCAGCATGGTAAGCATCCTTGGTTAACATCCTCTGCTCTTCCCTCTATTTGCTTCTCTCTAATGGACTTAGCTTTCACCATCCAGGGACTTCCGTGAACATCGCCGTTGGATCCCAGGTGTGGGATTGATGATGCAGAGCTCGCCTGGGCTGATGGAGAAGTCAAGACCCTCAATGCCAGAGAAGCCACCATTCTCACCTCCCATGGGAAAACTGTACGCACTTGCCTGCTTGCCTTCCCCATCATCACCATTATCACCATCCTCGGTTATCCAACCAACTTATCTTTTTACGTTGGTCCCAGGTGGTTGCAGATATCTCAAACATATATCCAAAAGACATGGAGGCGCCACCTGCCGGGGTCGATGACATGACTAAATTAGCTTACCTCCATGAACCAGGAGTCCTCCACAACCTTGCATGCAGATTCGCTATCAATGAGATCTATGTGAGTTTATTCTCCATTACAATATAAATATATGCCGAAGGGCAATCTGGATGAGGGTGACCGACCTGTCAGTGATAATGAGCAGACATATACCGCAATATCCTTATAGCAGTGAACCCTTCCGAAGACTGCCACACTTGTATGACATTCAGATGATGGAACAATACAAAGGAGCGCCCTTCCGAGAGCTAAGTCCCCATCTTTGCAGTCGCAGACACTTCTTATAGGTATATTGGCAGGGCTGAAGCTTCAAAAACTTTTTCACATGACGTTGCATGATTTGGAAACTTACTGTCACATAGCCTTCTTTTGATATTACCAGGGCAATGATATGAGCAGCAAAGCCAATCCATTTTGGTAAGTGGAGAGAGTGGAGCTGGAAAACCGAGACAACCAAAATGCTTATGAGGTACCTGGCCTTCATGGG
>NW_026607520.1:532500-575000 GCF_021117445.2 Syzygium oleosum | reverse complement strand
TCATCGGCTGCGTCCGGTGTGTATTGTTGCAGTTTTTCGGAATCTTGGGTCTTATGCCTCCAATTCTCGGATTGGTTGGTTGACCTTGGTTGTAGTTTTCTTTCCATATAGCCGGCCCTGGCGTCTTGTATAGCTCCTGCCGAACCTCTCTTGACCTTGTGTGGACATCCCCATGTCCTAATAGGGTCAGGTACTGGTTTGGACTTTAGGTTGTATTTGGTGTTCTGAAAAGTTATATACATACTTACCTTACCAAAAAAAAAACAACTGCGATTACAAAAATACTTTTCATTTTCACCAAACCCGCGGCACTGTTCACTCGAGCATGAAAAATGCTCTCTGCCGGTGTTCTCGCAGTTACTGTTCACCCGTCCGGTTGATGTTGATTCCGGCCATCTCCGGCGACCATTGAAGCTAATTTTTGGAGGATATGTTCTCTGTACCTCCCCCTCCAACCTCGCCAAAGAGCTTCCCCCGTTTCTCAGGGCTGGGGGCGGACCAACAGATCTGAATCATCTTCGGTTACGTCTTCTTCCGCCTGGAATCTCATCGTGCGGGGTTTCTCCCTTCTGATTCGCCTCCTTGGAGGTCGTCCAACCACTTTGAAGGTACTCCTCTGCTCGGTCTCCCTTCCTGGTTGGTGAGCTTGGATTGAGTAGTTGGTGGACGTATTTAAGCTGGGGTCCTGCTGATTCTATTAGAACCGTCTCTGGTCATATGGTGCGAATTTGGGCTGACTGGTTGGTGGACTTTGTGTGTTAACCTGCTATTTCGACCTTATGGAGATGGTTTCTAGGAACCCCCCCTTGGTCCCAGCCCTGTGGTTGACGCACACCAGTTGACTGATGAAATTGCTGTATCGTTAAAGACAGCTGAGCCCAAAGGCAAATCGGTAGCCTTTTCCCAAAAGAGCCATCCCCCTTCTGGATCCAGGTTCAACCAGAGAGGAAATGCTAGTCGTAGCCGCAGCCGGGGTCGATCCAAAAGTCGGCATAACCCTCCTAGTAAGGTTCACATTGCAGGACCCTCAGGCGCTTCTGATCCCAAGCCAAACTCAGCAGAACAAGCTGATAGGGTAAGGAAGAACACTAGTCGTCAACCCTTACCTGCAACGGTGCCTAGATCATGGGCAAATGTTGCAAAGGCATTGACTAAGGGATATAATCTAGCTTATGTTCCTCCTATAGTGGAGGATGGTGAAGTTATTGTAGACATTACCCCTGAAGTTGCTGCCAATGAAAATCCTCTTGGTTGGAATGTATAGTTGGTCACTACATTGGAAGGAAAGTCCCCTTCAAGCTGACTGAAGAAGCTATAAAGAAAACCTGGGGTGACCAAGTAGTTGATGTTAAATTGCATGAAAGTGGCTTCTACTTCTTCCGAGTCCTAAACGCTGAGTTTCGCAGGAAGATCATCGACATGGGACCTGTCTCCATATTCAGCAGCACTATGGTGCTCCAGGAATGGCATTCAAAAATAAAACTCAAGAAGGGTAAGCTTGATTCTCTTCCGGTCTGGGTAAGACTGAGGGACATCCCTTTCTCCCTATGGTCTCCGGTGGGCATTGGATGCATAGCTAGTGCCATTGGAAAGCCACTGTACGTGGATGTGCAAACTGAACAGCTCTCCAGAATTTCTTATGCGCGAGTCTGTGTTGAAATTAAAGCCTCTAGCCCTCGGATGGACACTGTAAAGTTCAGGTGGGATGGTGAGGTGAACCACATCAGTATTGAATATGAATGGAAGCCTCTTGTGTGCTCCTCATGCTGTATCTTTGGTCATAAATCGGGAACAAAAGGTTTTGAATGTGCTGCTATTTATTCTGACCACAGAACCGAATCTACTGCTCGGCCTCAAACAGATGGATGGACCCAAGTGTCTCGGAAAAAAAGGCAATCCTTCTCCTATTAACCCATCAATCCAGCTGGGTCCTTCTCCTAATCTTCAGCTGGCTCGAACCTTGGGAGTTAACGATCCCCTGCCTCCTGCTCCTAACTCTTGTGTTGAACCTGTCCTGGTAGGTTCTGGTTTGACTCATCCCATGGATAATGAGGCAGGCCCCAGCTCTTCCCCTGCTCTGTATCCTCCAAGCTCGCTGGTCCAGCAGAATGTGGTTTCTTCCTTGATCTCCCATTCATCCACGGAAGACCCCCCAGACTCACGTATTCAAGTGGACAAGACCGGTATTCTAGGAGAAATAGGGGAGATCGAAACTGCTGGTGCTTCCCCTCCTAACACACGGTCGCGTGCTATTGCGTCCAGTGCTCCTGTCCTCTGTCCTCCAGGATATCTCGACCAGCAAATTGAAGACCCTACAACAAACTCTCAGTCATACTCTGAAGACTCTTCTGCTTCTCATGCTAGGGCTGACGATAGTGATCCGGAAGACCTAGTGGTGGATGAACCGGCTGTTGTGTCCCCCCCCAACACCCGATCACGATCTCAGGTGCCTAATGCTGCGGAGGATTCCTCAAAAGCTCCTATGGGGGCTATTCCTAGCCTGATATGCCCTGGTGTGACCCCTAGCCCGGCCTCCTCGAAGAAGAAATCCAGGAGGAGAAGGCCAAGGAAACCTCTGAGATAACTTTACGTTATTAAATGTTTTTTGGTATATGGAATATTAGGGGACTAGTGCATCCCCTTAGAGAAGCTGAAATCCGTTCTTTTATTAGGAATCACCGCCTTTCCTGTCTTGGCATTGTTGAAACGAAAGCTAAAGCCTCCCTTTTTGCGGATATCTCTCGGGAGCTTTGTGGTAATTGGCGGTGGCTATCCAACTACGACTGCTCCCCCCTGGGAAGAATTTGGTTTGGGTGGAACCCGCATGAGATGGAAACTACTCTCTTGTCTTCTTCTGATCAGCTGATCCATGTTCAGCTACGGCTCTTCAATCTGAATAAAATTTGTCTCTGTACAGTTGTTTATGGTGAACATTCCTTTGTGAACCGACGCCCTCTTTGGGCTGACCTGTTGCGTCCGTCTTCATGTAACCTTCCTTGGTTTGTCACTGGAGACTTTAATGCCATCAAAGATCCGGCTGATAGGATAGGAAGTACAACTCCCTAGATCCCGGCTTTTGATGAATTTGGGGATTGTCTAAACCAGGCGGGACTTGAAGATATTCGATACGTGGGATGTAGATACACATGGTCGCATTCTTCAGGCGAGAACCGGAAACTACACAAGATTGATCGGGTGCTCTCTAATGACATCTGGACTCAGCAGTTTTCCTTTTCGGAAGTCACCTTTCTCCCCCCCTGGAATATCAGACCACTCTCCTATGGTGCTAAAAATCCTCTTGCCTCATAACTCTAAGAAGCCCTTCAAGTTTTTTAACTTTTGGACTTCGCACCCTAAATTCTTGGATCTAGTTGAGCAAGCTTGGGATACTCCGATAGTGGGCACTCCTATGTTTATTATTTGCTGCAAGCTGAGGGCACTTAAAGCAAAGTTGAAGCAGCTGAATAGTAGCTCCTTCTCTGACATTTCCTTGAGGACTGAACAAGCTAGATCAGAACTGTATGCTGTTCAGGCGGCACTGGAGCAACATCTTAATGACCAGAGCTTACAGGACACAGAAGTGGAGCTCACACGATCATTCTCTTCCCTGAGATTACTAGAGGAATCTTTTTTCCGACAGAAGTCCCGCATTCGATGGCTCAAAGAAGGGGATTTGAATACCAAATTTTTTCACCACTTTGTCAACAAAAGGCTATTACATAATCGAATCCTCTCGGTTTTAACAGAGGATGGGCTTCTGGTAAATGATCCTTTGGCGGTCAGGCAGCATATTGTTGGTCACTTTCAAGGAATTCTCAATGGTGCTAGTACTTCCAACCAGACCTCTATTATGATCATTTGCTGGTAGGCTGCAGCTCATCAAATCGGTCTTGCATTCTATTCAGGTTTATTGGGCCACTACTTTCTCTCTTCCAAAAGCTGTTTTATATAAAATTGAGGCTATCTTGCGCCAGTTTCTATGGAATGGCCCAGACCTTGGCGTAGGTGGAGCGAGGGTAACTTGGGATTCTGTTTGCTTACCCAAGGACGAAGGTGGACTAGGTATTCGGCGTCTTGATGAGTACAACCAAGCGATGATCCTTAAGCACATATGGCTTCTTTTCTCTGATAAAGAATCCTTGTGGTGTAAGTGGATACACTCTACTTTTTTAAAAAACACCATTTTCTGGCTAGTCTCCAAACCTACCTTTTGTTCCTGGACTTGGAAGAAAATCCTTGACATGCGGGATACTGCTCAATCTATGTTCCGGTGGAAGATTGGTAATGGGCATTCTGTTTCCTTCTGGTTTGATTCATGGCACAATAGAGGGCCTCTTTACCTTCTTTTCAGCGATGTGGACATCTATCAAGTGCGCATTCCAAGGGATACCTCGGTTAGGCAATTTTATGAGGGTTACTGGCAACCTTCGAGCACTCTCAGCACTATATTGGGCTGGATGGATCCTCCCCCAACTTGTTCGGAAAATCTGCAGGATTCTTTTTGCTGGATCCCTCATCCATCTAAAACTTTCTCAGTTGCCCTTGCCTGGAATCATATTCGAAGGAAAGGACGGCCGGTTCCCTGGCACTCATTCATTTGGGATCAGACTATTGCTCCTCGCCATGCTTTTCTATTATGGCTAGTCTCCCTTAACCGATTACCTACCCAGGTGTTCCTCATACATAATGACAGGATTGCCAATGCTCTTTGCGCCTTTTGTGGATCCATACCAGACTCTATCAACCACCTATTCTTTGAATGCTCTTCTACCAGTAGGTTGGCTTCTATGTGGGCAACAAAATGCAGCTTACCCTGGCGCAACCGATCCTGGCAAGACCATATTATGTGGGCGATGAAAGTTTGTGGAGGAGCCTCATTTGCACACCGTATCTCTAGATTTTCCTTTGGTGCTTTATGTCATATCATATGGACAGAAAGGAACAATGCAATATTCAGACAAAAGAGTATATTCATCCCGGGCAGGCGCAAGCATCTTCTCAAAGTCGTGAAGGACAAAGCCGTGTCCATGGGAGGAGTCGAGGATACTTATAGGAATCGTGTTTTACAAAGAAAGTGGGATCTCCCACCTACAATCTTTGTAGTGAACAGGAGTGGTTCTTAAGTATTTCACTTGGTTTTTGTGGTGCTTCGGGTCTCCCGTCCGTCTTTTGTACTGTTATCGGCTGCGTCCGGTGTGTATTGTTGTTGTTTTTCGGTGTCTTAGGTCTTATGCCTCCAATTCTCGGATTGGTTGGTTGACCTTGGTTGTAGGTTTTCTTTCCATATAGCCGGCCCTGGCGTCTTGTATAGCTCTTGCCGAACCTCTCTTGACCTTGTGTGGACATCTCCATGTCCTACTAGGGTCAGGTACTGGTTTGGGCTTTAGGTTATATTTGGTGTTCTGAAAAGTTATATACATACTTACCTTGCCAAAAAAAAAAACAACTGCGATTACAGCTATTCCGATGCATCGGATTTCAGCGAGGTATTCTCCCATTTCGATACCTAGGTGTGCCTATTATATCCTCTAGGTTGCGTAAAGAGGACTGTAAAGCTTTGATCGATGCCATCACTGCTCGAGCCCGCTCCTGGACCCATCGGTTCTTGTCATTTGCTGGTAGGCTGCAGCTTATCAAATCGGTCTTGCATTCCATTCAGGTTTATTGGGCCACTACTTTCTCTCTTCCAAAAGCTGTTTTATATAGCATTGAAGCTATCTTGCGCCAGTTTCTATGGAAAGGTCCTGACCTTGGCGTAGGTGGAGCGAGGGTAACATGGGATTCTGTTTGTTTACCCAAGGACGAAGGTGGACTAGGTATTCGGCGTCTTGATGAGTACAACCAAGCGATGATTCTTAAGCACATATGGCTTCTTTTCTCTGATAAAGAATCCTTGTGGTGTAAGTGGATACACTCTACTTTTATAAAAAACACCAACTTCTGGCTTGTCTCCAAACCTACCTTTTGCTCCTGGACTTGGAAGAAAATCCTTGACATGCGGGATTCTGCTCAAACTATGTTCCGGTGGAAGATTGGTAATGGGCATTATGTTTCCTTCTGGTTTGATTCATGGCACAATAGAGGCCCTCTTTACCTTCTTTTCAGTGATGTGGACATCTATCAAGTGCGCATTCCACGGGATACTTCGGTTGGGCAATTTTATGAGGGTTCCTGGCAACCTTCGAGCACTCTCAACACTATATTGAGCTGGACAGATCCTCCCCCAACTTGTTCAGAAAATCTGCAGGATTCTTTTTGCTGGATCCCTCATCCATCTACAACTTTCTCAGTTGCCCTTGCTTGGAATCATATCCGAAGGAAAGGACGGCCAGTTCCCTGGCACTCGTTCATTTGGGATCAGACTATTGCTCCTCGCCATGCTTTTCTATTATGGTTAGTTTCCCTTAACCGGTTACCTACCCAGGTGTTCCTCATTCATAATCTCAGGATTGCCAATGCTCTTTGCGCCTTTTGTGGATCCATACCAGATTCTATCAACCACCTATTCTTTGAATGCTCATCTACCAGTAGGTTGGCTTCTATGTGGGCAACAAAATGCAGCTTACCCTGGCGCAACCGACCCTGGCAAGACCATATTATGTGGGCGATGAAAGTTTGTGGAGGAGTGTCATTTGCTCACCGAATCTCTAGATTTTCCTTTGCTGCTTTATGTCATATCATATGGACAGAAAGGAACAATGCAATATTCAGACAAAAGAGTATATTCATCCCGGGCATGCGCAAGCATCTTGTCAAAGTCGTGAAGGACAAAGCTGTGTCCATGGGAGGAGTCGGGGATACTTATAGGAATTGTGTTTTACAAAGAAATTGGGATCTTCCACCTACAATCTTTGTAGTGAACAGGAGTAGCTCGTAAGTTTTTCCCTTCTGTTTTTGTGGTGGTTCAGGCCTCCCGTCCGTCTTTTGTGCTTCTACCGGCTGTGTCCGGTGTGTGTTGATGCTATTTTTTGGTGTCTTGGGTCTTATGCCTCCAATTCTCGGATTGGTTGGTTGACCTTGGTTGTCGTTTTTCTTTCCATATAGCGGGCCTTGGCTTCTTGTATAGTTCCCGCTGAATCTCTCTTGACCTTGTGTGGACATCTCCATGTCCTAATAGGGTCAGGTACTGGTTTGGGCTTTAGGTTATATTTGGTGTTCTGAAAAGTTATATACATACTTACCTTACCAAAAAAAAAAAAAACAACTGCGAAAGCATGGAGGAGCCTCGTTTGCTCACCGAATCTCTAGATTTTCCTTTGGTGCTTTATGTCATATCATTTGGAATGAAAGGAACAATGCAATATTCAGACAAAATAGTATATTCATCCCGGGCATGCGCAAGCATCTTGTCAAAGTCGTGAAGGACAAAGCCATGTCCATGGGAGGAGTCGAGGATACTTATAGGAACCGTGTTTTACAAAGAAAATGGGATCTTCCATCTACAATCTTTATAGTGAATAGGAATAGCTCCTAAGTCTTTCCTTTGTTTCTTGTGGTGGTTCTGGTTTCCCGCCCACCTTTTGTGCTGCTACCGGCTGTGTCCGGTGTGTGGTGGTGCTGTTTTTTCGGTGTCTTGGGTCTTATGCCTCCAATTTTCGGATTGGTTGGTTGACCTTGGTTGTAGTTTCTTCTTTCCATTTAGCCGGCCTTGGCTTCTTGTATAGTTCCTGCCGAACCTCTCTTGACCTTGTGTGGACATCTCCATGTCCTAATAGGGTCAGGAACTGGTTTGGGCTTTAGGTTGTATTTGCTGTTCTGAAATGTTATATACATACTTACCTTACCAAAAAAAAAAAAAAACAACTGCGAAAGCATACTTTTCATTTTCACCAAACCCGCGGCACTGTTCACTCGAGCATGAAAATGCTCTCTGCCGGTGTTCTCACAGGTACTGTTCTCCCGTCCGGTAGCTATTGATTCCGGCCATCTCCGGCGGCCATTGAAGCTGATTTTTGGAGGCTAGGCCCTCTGAACCTTCCTCTCCAACTTTGCCAAAGGGCTCTCCTCGTTTCTGAGTACAAGGGGCGGACCAACAGATCTGAACCATCTCCGGTTACGTCTTCTTCCGACTGGATCTGATCGTGCTGGGTTTTCGCCCTGCTGATCTGCTTCCTTGGAGGTCGTCCAACCATTTTGAAGGTACTCCTTTGCTCGGTTTCCCTTCCTGGGTGGTGAGCTTGGATTTGGTAGTTGCTAGACATATTTAAGCTGGGGTCCTGCTGATACTCTATAGCTAAAACCGTTTCTGGTCATATGGTGCGAGTTTGGGCTGACTGGTTGGTGGACTCTGTGTGTTAACCTGCTATTTTGACCTTATAGAGCTGGATTCTAGGAACCCCCCCTTCGTCCTAGCCCTGTGGTTGACGCACACCGGTTGACTGTTGAAATTGCTGTAACGTTAAAGACAGCTGAGCACAAAGGCAAATCGGTAGCCTTTTCCCAAAAGAGCCAACCCCCTTCTGGACCCAGGTTCAACCAGAGAGGAAATACTAGTCGTAGCCGCAGTCGGGGTCGATCCAAAAATCGACATAACCCTCCTGGATAGGTCCACATTGCAGGACCTCCAGGCGTTTCTGATCCCAGGCCAAATTCAGCAGAACAAGCTAATATGGTGAGGAAGATCACTAGTCGTCAACCCTTACCTGCACCGGTGCCTAGATCATGGGCTAATGTTGCAAAGGCATTGACTAAGGGATATAATCTAGCTTATGTTCCTCCTATAGTGGAGGATGGTGAAGTTATTGTAGACATTACCCCTGAGGTTGCTGCCAATGAAAATCCTCGCTGGCTGGAATGTATAGTTGGTCACTACATTGGAAGGAAAGTCCCCTTCAAGCTGACTGAAGAAGCTATAAAGAAAACCTGGGGTGACCAAGTAGTTGATGTTAAATTGCATGAAAGTGGCTTCTATTTCTTCCGAGTCCCAAACGCTGAGTTTCACAGGAAGATCATCGACATGGGACCTGTCTCCATATTCAGCAGCACTATGGTGCTCTAGGAATGGCATTCAAAAATAAAACTCAAGAAGGGCAAGCTTGATTCTCTTCCGGTCTGGGTTAGACTGAGGGATCTCCCTTTCTCCCTATGGTCTCCGGCGGGCATTGGCTGCATAGCTAGTGCCATTGGAAAGCCACTTTACGTGGATGTGCAAACCGAACAGCTGTCCGGAATTTCTTTTGCGCGAGTCTGTGTAGAGATTAAAGCCTCTAACCCTCGCATGGACACTGTAAAGTTCAGGTGGGATGGTGAAGTGAACCACATCAGTATTGAATATGAATGGAAGCCTCTTGTGTGCTCCTCATGCTGTATCTTTGGTCATAAATCGGGAACAAACGAATTTGACTGTGCTGCTGTACATTCTGACCACAGAACTGAGTCTACTTCTCGGCCTCAAACAGATGGCTGGACTCAAGTGTCTCGGAAAAAAGGCAATCCTTCTCCTATTAACCCATCAATCCAGCTGGGTCCTTCTCCTGATCTTCAGCTGGCTCGAACCTTGGGAGTAGACGATCCCCTGCCTCCTGCTCCTAACTCTGGTGCTTAACCTGTCCTGGTAGGTTCTGGTTTGACTCATCCCATGGATAATGAGGCAGGTCCCAGCTCTTCCCCTGCTTCGTATCCCTCAGGCTCGCTGGTCCAGCAGAATGTGGATTCTTCCCAAATCTCCCAATCATCCGCGGAAGACCCCCCAGATTCACGTATTCAAGTGGACAAGCCCGGTATTCCAGAAGTAACAGGGGAGATCGAAACTGCTGGTGCTTCCCCTCCTAACACTCGGTCGCGTGCCATAGCTTCCAGTGGCCCTGTCCTCTGTCCTCCAGGATGTCTTGACCAGCAATTTGAAGACCCTGCATTAAACTCTTAGTCATATTCTGATGATTCTTCTGCTTCTCATGCTATGGCTAAGGATAGTGAACCGGAAGACCTAGTGGTGGATGAACCGGCTGTTTTATCCCCCCCAATACCCGATCACGATCTCAGGTACCTAATGCAGCGGAGGATTCCTCAAAAGCTCCTATGGGGGCTATTTCTAGCCTGATATGCCCTGGTGTGATCCCTAGCCCGGCCTCCTCGAAGAAGAAATCCAGGAGGAGAAGGCCAAGGAAATCTCCGAGATAACTTTCTGTTGTTAAATGTTTTTTGGCATATGGAATATTAGGGGACTAGTGCATCCCCTTAGACAAGCTGAAATCCGTTCCTTTATTAGGAACCACCGCCTTTCCTGTCTTGGCATTGTTGAAACGAAAGCTAAAGCCTCCCTTTATGCGGGTATCTCTCGGGAGCTTTGTGGTAATTGGCGGTGGCTCTCCAACTATGACTCCTCCCCCCTTGGAAGAATTTGGTTCGGGTGGAACCCGGATGAGATGGAAACCACTCTCTTGTCTTCTTCTGATCAGCTGATTCATGTTCAGCTCAGGCTCTTTAATCTGAATAAAACTTGTCTCTGTACAGTTGTTTATGGTGAACATTCCTTTGTGAACCGGCGCTCTCTTTGGGCTGATCTGTTGCGTCTGTCTTCATGTAACCTTCCTTGGTTTGTCGCTGGAGACTTTAATGCCATCAAAGATCCGGATGATAGAGTAGGAAGTACAACTCCCTGGATCCCGGCTTTTGATGAATTTGGGGATTGTCTGAACCAGGCGGGACTTGAAGATATTCGATACGTGGGATGTAGATATACTGGAAACTACGCAAGATTGATCGGGTGCTCTCAAATGACATCTGGACTCAGCAATTTTCCTTTTCGGAAGTCACCTTTCTTCCTCCTGGGATATCAGACCATTCTCCTATGGTGCTAAAAATTCTCTTGCCACATAACTCTAAGAAGCCCTTTAAGTTTTTCAACTTTTGGACTTCGCATCCTAAATTCTTGGATCTAGTTGAGCAAGCTTGGGATACTCCGATAGTGGGCACTCCTATGTTTATTATTTGCTGCAAACTGAGGGCACTTAAAGCAAAGTTGAAGCAGCTGAATAGGAGCTCCTTTTCTGACATTTCCTTGAGGACTGAACAGGCTAGATCAGAACTTTATGCTGTTCAGTCAGCACTTGAGCAACATCCTAATGACCAGAGCTTACAGGAGAGAGAAGTGGAGCTTACACGATCATTCTCTTCCCTGAGATTACTAGAGGAATCTTTTTTCCGACAGAAGTCCCGCATTCGTTGGCTCAAAGAAGGGGATTTGAATACCAAATTTTTTCACCACTTTGTCAACAAAAGGCGCTTACATAATCGAATCCTCTCGGTTTCAACAGAGGATGGGCTTCTGGTAACTGATCTTTTGGCGGTCAGGCATCATATTGTTGTTCACTTTCAAGGAATTCTCAATGGTGCTAGTGCTTCTAACCAGGCCTCTATTATGGAGATACGTGAGTTTATTGGCCGAGTACTAGATGAGAATCAGGGGAATTTATTGGCACAACCAGTATTGGATGAGGAAGTCCGGTCTACCCTCTTTTCGCTTGCTAAAGGCAAAGCACCCGGGTCGGATGGTTATAACGTTGATTTTTTTAAATCTACTTGGGAGATCATTGGACCCTCCATCCTTATGGCAGTAAGAAACTTCTTTGAGACAGGTTGTATGCTTAAAGAGATTAATAGCACTATTTTAACTTTAGTGCCGAAATCCCCCAATGCTTCAGCCATGTCTGATTTCCGTCCGATTGCTTGCTGTAATACCTTATACAAATGTATCTCTAAAATCTTGGCTACACGGTTAGCTCGTGTCCTTCCAAATCTGATTGGCCCGGCCCAAACGGCATTTGTCAAAGGACGCAGAATTAGCGATAACATCATGCTTGCTCAAGAGTTATTCGCTGATTTCCACCACCAGGCGTACCTTCCTAAATGTGCCATTAAAGTGGATTTCCAAAAAGCATACGATACTGTTGATTGGAACTTCATTGAGAAGGTATTATTGGCTTTCAACTTCCCGGCCTCCTTTGTCAAGCTGGTTATGGCATGTGTTTCGACTGCCAAATTCTCTGTTTCTATCAATGGGGAATTACATGGATATTTTGGTAGCACTTGTGGCATCCGTCAAGGAGACCCATTATCGCCGTATCTCTTTATACTAGTTATGGAAGTCTTCTCTGGTATTCTTAAGGCTAAAACAGAGATTCCACAATTCCGCTGGTTTTGGCGATGTAAGTACACCCGTCTTTCGCATCTCTTCTTTGCGGACGATGTACTTCTGTTTTCCGAAGCTCACTTGAGATCAGTTGAGCTAATCAAGGAAGCTCTCTTTACGTTCACTGAGTGGTCTGGTTTAAAACCAAACACCACAAAAAGTAATCTCTTTCTCTCAGGAGGGACCCCGGATTTGCATGACCAGCTTCTCCGATGCATCAGATTTCAACGAGGTACTCTCCCATTTCGGTACCTAGGTGTGCCTATTATATCCTCTAGGTTGCGCAAAGAGGACTGTAAAGCTTTGATTGATGCCATCACTGCTCGAGCCCGCTCCTGGACCCATCGCTTTTTGTCATTTGCTGGTAGGCTGCAGCTTATCAAATCGGACTTGCATTCCATTCAGGTTTATTGGGCCACTACTTTCTCTCTTCCAAAAGCTGTTTTATATAGAATTGAGGCTATCTTGCGCCAATTTCTCTGGAAAGGTCCTGACCTTGGCGTAGGTGGAGTGAAGGTTACATGGAATTCTGTTTGTCTACCCAAGGACGAAGGTGGACTAGGCATACGGCGTCTTGTTGAGTACAACCAAGCAATGATTCTTAAACACATTTGGCTTCTTTTTTCTGATAAAGAATCCTTGTGGTGTAAGTGGATACACTCAACTTTTTTAAAAAACACCAACTTTTGGCTTGTCTCCAAACCTACCTTCTGTTCTTGGACGTGGAAGAAAATCCTTGATATGCGGGTTTCTGCTCAAACTATGTTTCGGTGGAAGATTGGTAATGGGCATTCTGTTTCCTTCTGGTTTGATTCATGGCACAATAGAGGCCCTCTTTACCTTCTTTTCACTGATGTGGACATCTATCAAGCGCGCATTCCACGGGATACTTCGGTTAGGCAATTTTATGAGCGTTCCTGGCAACCTTCGAGCACTCTCAACACTATATTGAGCTGGACGGATCCTCCCCCAACTTGTTCCGAAAATTTGCAGGACTCTTTTTGCTGGATCCCTCATCCATCTAAAACTTTCTCAGTTGCTCTTACTTGGAATCATATCCGAAGGAAAGGACGGCCGGTTCCCTGGCACTCGTTCATTTGGGATCAGACTATTGCTCCTCGCCATGCTTTTCTATTATGGTTAGTTTCCTTTAACCGGTTACCTACCCAGGTGTTCCTCATTCATAATCTCAGGATTGCCAATGCTCTTTGCGCCTTTTGTGGATCCATACCAGATTCTATCAACCACCTATTCTTTGAATGCACATCTACCAGTAGGTTGGCTTCTATATGGGCAACAAAATGCAGTTTACCTTGGCGCAACCGACCCTGGCAAGATCATATTAAGTGGGCAATGAAAGTTTGTGGAGGAGCCTCATTTGCTCATCGAATCTCTAGATTTTCCTTTGGTGCTTTATGTCATATCATTTGGACTGAAAGGAACAACGCAATATTCAGACAAAAGAGTATATTCATCCTGGGCATGCGCAAGCATCTTGTCAAAGTCGTGAAGGACAAAGCCATGTCCATCGGAGGAGTCGAGGATACTTATAGGAACCGTGTTTTACAAAGAAAATGGGATCTTCCATCTACAATCTTTATAGTGAACAGGAATAGCTCTTAAGTTTTTCCTTTGTTTCCTGTGGTGGTTCTGGTTTCCCGCCCGCCTTTTGTGCTACTATCGGCTGTGTCCGGTGTATGTTGGTGCTGTTTTTTCGTTGCCTTGGGTCTTATGCCTCCAAATTTCGGATTGGTTGGTTGACCTTGGTTGTAGGTTTTCTTTCTATTTAGCCGGCCTTGGCTTCTTGTATAGTTCCTGCCGAACCTCTCTTGACCTTGTGTGGACATCTCCATGTCCTAACAGGGTCAGGATCTGGTTTGGGCTTTAGGTTGTATTTGGTGTTCTGAAAAGTTATATACATACTTACCTTACCAAAAAAAAAAAAAACAACTGCGAAAGCATACTTTTCTCATTTTCACCTTCTCGGGTTACTGTTCATGTGAACAGAACATGTGCTCTGCTAGGGTTCTCAGAGACACTGTTCACCCGACGGAAAATTGATGATTCCGGCGGTTTCCGGCGACGATTGAAGACGAGATTAGGAGACATAGGGCGCTGGACTCTCCCCATCGTACTATCCTTCTGATTCCTCCTCTCTCGTAGTGAAGAGGACGGCACTCCAGATCTGAATCGGTATGTTCTGTTCCGTCGCTCGAGTCTGGACTCTGCTATCGATCGGTTCTTCTGGGCTTACACCGAAGGGGAAGCCCTCTCGCCTTGAAGGTAACTCTTCCTATAAGTCTCTTTCACTGATGCTGCTGGTTTTGGTCTGGACGCACTCAGTTGGGGTGCTTGAGCTTCGGTTTTGGGTTGTAGCTGAGATGGTTGTTGTTGAGTCTGGTTGACTGCTTGATAGTGCTGGTGGTGGTAATTCTGTTTCGGTCTAATGGAGGAGGTTGCTAGGAACCCATTGCCTGGCTCTGAGCCGGCTGGGAAGACCCTGAACCCATCCAAGGCTTCTGTCGCTGATCACCCCGCTGCTGGAACTTCTGTAGTAGAACAGTTAAGGAATTCGACTCTGGCTGATCCCCCTGCTAGCCCTAACCGTAATCGGAGTAGGGGTAGGTCGAAGATTAGAAGCCGCTCTCTCAGGCGCGGCCAGTTTGTAGTGTCCTCAAGTGGCCAACCTAGTTCTAAGGGGACTGAAATTGTGACTGGACAGAATGGTAGCCAACCTCATGGTCTCCCACCTTCGACTCCCAAACCCAGAACTTAGGCAAACGTTACTAGGGTCTTAACTAAAGGTTACAGCCTTTCTTATGTTCCCCCGAGAGAGGAAAATGGTGAATTGGTTGTGGACATTACACCAGACATTATGGCTGATGAAAATCCACTTTGGCTGGAATGTGTCGTTGGACACTACATTGGGAAGAAAGTTCCCTTTAAGCTGACTGAAGAGGCTATTAGGAAAGCATGGGGTGATAAAGTGGCTAATATTAAACTCCATGAAAATGGATTCTACTTCTTTAGAGTCCCAGATTCTGAGTTCCGCAGGAAGATCATTGATTCTGGTCCGGTGTCAATATTCAGCTGCGCTATGTTACTGCAGCAATGGCATTCCAAACTAAAGCTCAAAAGAGGAGTTCTTGAGACCATTCCGGTTTGGGTAAGATTGCGAGACATTCCCTTTTCCTTATGGTCTCCTGCTGGCATTGGGCGAATCGCTAGCGCCTTAGGGAAACCTCTATACATTGATGTCCAAACAGAATAGATGTCGAGGATCTCTTATGCTCGAGTCTGTGTGGAGATAAAGGCTACAGAACCTAGAGCTGAACAAGTGAAGTTCCGGTGGGAAGATGAAGTAAATGTAATCCATGTTGAATACGAATGGAAACCGCTGGCTTGTCCTTCCTGTGGCAATTTTGGGCATAAAGAAGGTTCTGCTGGTTTCAAATGTGTAGCTCAATCTGCACTTGACCAGCGAGACACATCTCACGCAAATGGCCATGTCAACAGAGTAGTCCAACCTGCACCTGTCCAGAGAGATGAAGGGTGGACCCAAGTGCCTTCTAGGAAAGGCAAAGCACCCACTAGAAAGCTTCACTCAGCGCCAAATACAGCTCCCGCACAGTTCCTTCCAGGCTCTACTTCAGGCTCGAATCTGAACACTACAGAATCCCTTCCGGCTGTCTTGCATCCACCACTGCAACCCGAGAGAGGAGATACTGACTTGAGACCTCTTGCGGTCACCGACTCAGGCCCAAGCCTTCCCTCTGCTCCAAGTCCTATAGGACCTACTGATCAGCTGACTGAGGAGCATTCTCTTCCTTCGCAGGCTTCCACCAAAGGATCTTCTGAGTCCCAGGCAATTCTGGACAAATCTAGTGACTCGGAAGAAATACTGGAAAGGGGAGCAGCTCCTTCCTCACCCCCCCAACACAAGATCTCGCACTTCTATGTTTGGAGCTTCGGATGAAATGCATAGACCCTCTCCCGGTTCTGCCCATCACACGATGCACCCTGGAATAGTTCCTAGCCCGTCTTTCTCTAAAAAGAAAGCAAAAAGGAGGAAGCCAAGAAGATCTTAGCGATAGTTATCAGTATCTACATATGTTTTTTGGCGTATGGAATATAAGGGGCCTAGTAGAACCCCTGAGGCAAGCTGAAATCCGTGCCTTTATAAGGAAGAATCAACTTCGCTGTGTTGGGATTATTGAAACCAAAGTAAAAGCCTCTTCTTTTGCTGTGATTTCAAGAGGCTTATCTACTAACTGGCGATGGCTTTCCAATTATAATTTCTCCCCTCTTGGTAGGATTTGGTTCGGATGGGACCCAAATGAGCTGGATATTAGTCTCATCTTTTCTTCTTGCCAAATAATCCATCTTCAGCTCCGTTTTTTGCACTCACAGGAATCTTGCTTGTTTACAATTGTTTACGGTGAACATACCTTTGTGAAGCGTAGACAATTATGGGCTGATCTCTACCGGCTCTCTAATGGCGACTTACCATGGATTGTTGCCGGGGACTTCAATGCAATCAGAGATCCGGAAGATAGGGTGGGCAGCTCAACACCATGGATCCCAACTTTTGATGAATGTAGAGAAGGCCTCAACCAAGCGGGTTTGGAGGACCTTCGATATGTAGGATGTCGATACACTTGGACGCATTCTTCAGGGGTAAATCGGAAAATGCGTAAGATCGATCGGGTGCTTATCAATGACTGTTGGCTTCAACAATTCTCTTTCTCTGAAGCCATTTTTCTTCCTCCTGGAATATCTGATCATAGCCCCATGGTGATTAAGATTGTTCCACCTAGTTCTTCTAACAAGCCTTTCAAGTTCTTTAACTTCTGGACTTCTCATCCAGCCTTCATGGAAATAGTTACCCAAGTTTGGGATACTCACTTCATTGGCACTCCTATGTATACAGTTTACTGTAAGCTTAAGGCTCTCAAATCAAAGTTGAAACTTATGAATAGGACTTCCTTCTCAGACATTTCCATCAGGATAGAGCAGGCTAGATTGAATCTTTATGCTGTTCAAACAGCCTTGGAGTCAAATCCTTTTGATTAAAGCCTAATTGCAAGCGAAGTTACACTCTTGCGAACCTTCTCTGACTTGAGATCTCAAGAAGAATCTTTCTTCAGATAAAAGTCTAGAATCCGTTGGCTCAAGGAAGGAGACATGAACACTAAATATTTTCACCGCTTTGTCAATAAAAGGAGACTCCACAATAGAATCCTAACTATTTCAACAGAAGATGGTGTGCTAATTACCGAACCTCAGGAAGTCAGCAGCCATATTGTATGCCACTTTCAGAGTTTATTAAATGGCGGTTCAGCACCAGCCCAACTTTCTGTTTCAGAGTTGGAGATTCTTATTGAGCAAGTCTTAGATGAAAATCAGAGGACTAACCTAACTCAGCCGATTACTGAGGAGGAAATTCAATCCAATCTTTTCTCGCTTGCTAAGGACAAAGCTCCTGGCCCTGATGGTTACAATGTTGAGTTCTTCAAACACACATGGGGGATCATTGGCCCATCTATTCTGACGGCTATAAAGGACTTCTTTGAGACTGGTCGATTGCTTAAAGAGATTAACAACACCATCTTAACGTTGGTGCCGAAATCCCCTAATGCATCGGCCATGAGCGACTTCCGACCAATTGCATGCTGCAACACCTTATATAAATGCATCTCCAAAATCCTTGCTGGGCGCATTGCAAAGGTTATACCGACGCTGATTGGATCTTCCCAAACAGCTTTTGTTAAAGGCCGCAGAATCAGTGACAACATCATGGTTGCACAAGAGCTTTTTGCGGACTTTCACCATGAAGCTTATCTACCTAAATGTGCCATTAAGGTTGATTTCCATAAAGCCTTTGACACGATTGATTGGAACTTTATTGAAAGGGTACTTACAGCCTTCAAATTTCTAGCCTTTTTCATTAAGCTGGTTATGATATGCATCTCAACTGCTAAATTCTCGGTCTCCATTAATGGAGAATTACATGGCCATTTTGCTAGTAGCCGAGGGATACGACAGGGCGATCCCCTATCGCCGTACCTATTCATCCTAGCTATGGAAATCTTCTCAGCTATTCTCAAGTCCAAAACTGACAACCCAGACTTCCAGTGGTTTTGGCGATGCAAGAAGCCTCGCATATCCCATTTGTTTTTCGCAGATAATGTTCTTTTATTTTCGCAAGGGCACATGAGATCGATAGAGCTTATAAAGGAATCCCTTGATTTGTTCTCAAACTGTTCTGGCTTAAGACCAAATCTTAATAAGAGCAATATGTACTTCTCGGGAGGTAATCTCGAACTCCATAGTGCTCTTCTTCAATGCATTGGATTTCAACAAAGGTCTCTGCCCTTTCAATACTTGGGTGTGCCTATTATTTCTTCTAGGCTGCGTAAAGAGAATTGCAAATTCCTGATAGAATCCATTAAGGCGCGAGCCCGTTCTTGGACCCAAAGATTTCTATCGTTTGCTGGTTGCGTACAGCTTATCCAATCAGTTTTGCTTTCCATCCAAGTCTACTGGGCCACGATATTCTCCCTTCCCAAATCGGTCTTGAATAGCATTGAGGCTATACTTCGACGTTTCCTTTGGAAAGGTCCTGGCTTAGGAACGGGAGGTGCTAGGGTATCTTGGAATGTCGCTTGTCTCCCAAAAGAAGAAGGCGGCCTCGGGATATGAAGACTTACTGAATACAATAGAGCCATGACTCTAAAGCACATATGGATCCTTTTCACCGATAAGGAATCTATGTGGTGCAAATGGATACATTCAAACTTTTTAAAGAAGAAAAACTTTTTGGTTGTATCCAAACCCACCTTTTGCTCATGGACTTGGAAGAAGATTCTTGATTTGCGAGTCTCAGCCCAGACCCTTTTCCGGTGGAAGATTGGCAATGGCCGGACGATATCCTTTTGGTTTGACTGGTGGCACACAAAAGGACCCATTTACCTCTTATTCAATAATACGGATATATACCAATCTCGGATCCCGCGGGACATATCGGTTCGGGATTTTTTCCACTCTACATGGCAACCATCAGCAACCTTACACTCTATTTTGGATTGGATGGAAGTTCTTCCGAGATTAGAAGATGACACTCCGGACAGCTTGATCTGGAGTCCTAACCCGACTGAATCCTTCTCGGTGGCCCAGGCCTGGAATCATATAAGGAAGAAAGGACATCCAGCCCCTTGGCACTCCTTTATATGGGACTCTCATTTGGCCCCCCGTCACTCCTTTTTATTATGGATTGTGTCATTAAATCGGCTACCTACCCAGGTTTTTCTTATGCAAAATCGTCGCATCAAGTTAGGATTATGTGCTTTCTGTCGCATTATCCCAGATTCCATCAATCATCTCTTCTTCGAATGCTCCGCTACCAGCAGGCTGGCCTCCTTTTGGGCAACCAAATGTAATCTGCCATGGCGCAATCGTCCGTGGTCGGAGCTTATTTCGTGGGCCAACAAAGTTTGTGGAGGCACTTCCTTCGCCCACCGACTTGCTAGGTTTTCCTTTGGTGCTCTTTGCCATATCATATGGATTGAGCGGAACAACTCTCTCTTCAGGAACAAGAGTATCTTCATTCCGGGAATACGCAAGCACATTCTCAAGCTGGTGAAGGATAAAGCTTTATCTTCAGGGAAAATTGCTGACACACCTACAAATAGGAGGCTTCAAAGGAACTGGGAACTCTCACCTTCCATTTTTTCTTAATTTGGTTGTGTAGTTCTCTATCTTGTACCTAGCTTTGTTGGTTGTTAGTCTTTTGGTTTGCCTTGTTGAGTGACCCTCCTCCCCCTCTCGGACTTCTTGTACATTCGGGGCTCAGGGTTGTCTCTTGTGGTTTGCTTGTATTTGGTGATTCAGAAAAGTAATACAAACTCTTACCTTTACCAAAAAAAAAAATAACTGCGAAAGCATTATGTCATATCATTTGGACTGAAAGGAACAACGCAATATTCAGAGATAAGAGCGTATACATCCCGGGCATGCGCAAGCATCTTAGCAAAGTCATCAAGGACAAAGCCATTTCCATGGGAGGAGTTCAGGATTCTTATAGGAACCGTGTTTTACAAAGAAAATGAGATCTTCCGTCTACAATCTTTGTAGCGAACAGGAGTAGCTCTTAAGTCTTTCCTTTGGTTCTTGTGGTGGTTCTGTTTACCCGCCCGCTTTTGTGCTACTCTCGGCTGTGTCCGGTGAGTGTTGGCGCTGTTTTTTCGGTGTCTCGGGTCTTTTGCCTCCAATTTTCGGATTGGTTGGTTGACCTTGTTTCTAGTTCTCCTTCTTCTTTTCTATCTAGCCGGCCTTGGCTTCTTGTATAGTTCCTGTTGAACCTCTCTTGACCTTGTGGGGACATTTCTATGTCCTAATAGGGTTAGGAGCTGGTTTGGGCTTTAGGTTGTATTTGGTGTTGTGAAAAGTTATATACGTACTTACCTTACCAAAAAAAAAAAAAAACTGCGAAAGCATATCTTTTCATTTTCACCATCTCACCGGTACTGTTCACGCGAGCATGAAAATGCTCTCTGCTGGTTCCTCGCGGGTACTGTTCACCCGCCGGTGTGAGGCCGATTCCGGCTGATTCCGGTGGCGATCGGAGCTGGGTTTTGGTGACAAGGTCCCTTGGGCTTCCTTCTTCCTCCCCTCCAAAGGAATCCTCTTCTTTTTCAGTGTAGAGGGCGGATTTCCAGAGCTGAATTTGTTCTTCTGGTTTGAATTTCCTTCGTGGTTACTGTTCGCCCGACGAAGTGAGGTGGATTCCGGTTGTTTCTGGTGGTGGTTGGAGCTGGTTTTTAGAGGCAAGGTCCCTTGGGCTCCCTTCTTCCTCCCCCTCCAAAGAAATCCACTCCTGTTTCAGTTTTAGTGGGCGGAATACCAGATCTGAAATTGTTCTTCTGGTGTTGTTTTCCTTCGTTGGTACTGTTCGCCCGACGGTTGCTCGTGTACTTCGCTGAATCAGACCACGCTGAGCACTCTCTCTGCCATCCCTTCCAGAAGGTAATTCCTTTTTCTGGTTGGAGTGGAAGTTGTGAGTGTGGTGGCTCCATTTATACTGGTGCGTAGAAGACCTGCTGGAGTTATTGCCTATTCTGGTTTTGCTGATGTTGGGTTGACTGGTTGGTGAAGTAGCGAGTTAATCTGCTAATTTTCGCCCTTATGGAGGAGGCTATAAGGAATGGTTCACCTGGTACCTCTCCCCCTGTTGTTGAGCCCCAACCAGCCGTTGAAGATCTGGCTGAAACTTCCAAGGCTGTAAACCTCAAAGGAAAATCTGCCCCCTTATCTCATGAGGCTGAACCTCCTTCTAGGCCTAGGGTATTCCTGAAAGGTAACTCCAGTCGTAGCCTTAGTAGGGGCCGATCGAAGAATAGGAGCCGCTCTCTTAGGCGTGTACACATTGCTGGAAATCTAATTCGGGCTACTTCCAGACCGAACACTGATGGTAAATCAAATGCATCAGGACAGGTACTTAGTCGTCAACCTATTCCTGCACCGGCGACTAGAACGTGGGCTAATGTGGCCAAGGTCTTAACTAAAGGTTACAACCTAGCATATGTCCTACCTATGGTAGAGAATGGTGAAGTCATCGTTGACATAACTCCTGAGGTAGTTGCCGATGAGAGTCCACGATGGCTGGAATGTATAGTCGGTCACTATATTGGGAAGAAAGTTCCGTTCAAGCTGACTGAAGAAGCTATAAAGAAGTCCTGGGGTGACCAAGTTGTTGATGTAAAACTCCATGAAAGTGGTTTCTACTTCTTCCGAGTACCAAATGCTAAGTTCCGTAGGAAGATCATAGACATGGGCCCAGTCTCCATATTCAGCAGCACTATGATGCTTCAACAATGGCATCCTAAATTGAAACTCAAGAAGGGTAAGCTTGATTCTCTTCCAGTCTAGGTTAGGCTAAGGGATATTCCATTCTCCCTATGGTCTCCTGCGGGTATTGGCCGTATAGCTTGTGCCATCGGAAAACCGCTCTATGTGGACATGCAAACTGAACAGATGTCCCGAATCTCTTTTGCGCATGTCTGTATAGAGATTAAGGCTTCTAATCCCCGAGTGGACACTGTAAAGTTCAGATGGGATGGTGAAGTAAACCTCATCAATATTGACTATGAATGGAAACCTTTGGTATGCCCTTCTTGTGGTATTTTTAGCCACAAACCGAGAACCAGGGGATTTGATTGTGTTCCTGATCAACCTGAACCTAGAGCTGAGTCCATTTCTCGACCCCAAGCAGTAGATGGCTGGACTTAGGTCAGCCGGAAAAAAGGTAATCCTATGCCTACAAACCAGCTGCAACCTACTCCAGCCCCTCAACTGGCTCGTAATTTGGGTGAAGATGAGCCTCTGCCTACTGATATTGATTATGTTGCTGAACCTGCCCTAGTAGGAATCGATCTGACCAACACCAAGGATTCTGTTGCTGGACCTTGCTCTTCCCCTACCCCGTGTCCAGCAGGCTCTCTGGACCAGCAGATTATGGACTCTTCATTATCATCCACTGAAGACTTCTCTGCCTCTCGAACTCCAGAGGACAGACCTAATGCTCTAGACGAAACAAGGGAGACCGAATCAGCTTGTGCCTCCCCTCCCAACACTCGGTCGTGTGCCATGGCTTTTTGTGCCAATGAAGAGGTCGCTAATGCCTCCCTTGGAGTAATGACTAACTCATTATGCCCTGCCAAGGCTTCTCATCCTT
This sequence comes from Syzygium oleosum, assembly GCF_021117445.2. Classification (NCBI taxonomy): domain Eukaryota; kingdom Viridiplantae; phylum Streptophyta; class Magnoliopsida; order Myrtales; family Myrtaceae; genus Syzygium; species Syzygium oleosum. Next base: position 552,138 of record NW_026607520.1, on the reverse strand, counting down.
CATCCTCGAAAAAGAGAGGAGGCCAAGGACTTCACAGAGGTAATTTCTGCGCATATAACTATGTTTTTTGGTATATGGAATATCAAGGGCCTAGTTGAACCCCTTAAACAAGCTGAAATCCGGGCCTTTATTAGGACTAATCGGCTCTCTTGTATTGGTATCGTTGAAACTAAAGCCAAAGCCTCCCTTTTTGCTGCTATATCTAGAGGCTTAAGTGATAGTTGGCGGTGGACTTCCAACTATGATTTTTCTCCCCTTAGCAGAATATGGTTCGAATGGGACCCGAATGAGATAGAGATGAGTCTAATCTACTCTTCTGGACAATTGATTCACATGCAGCTTACACTTCTGAATATGCATAAATCCTGTCTGCTCACTGTTGTATATGGGGAACACACTTTTGTACTTCGACGACTGTTATGGACTGACCTCATTCAGCTCTCTTCATGTGACTTACCATGGATTGTTGCTGGAGATTTCAATGCCATTAAAGAACCGCAGGATAGAGTGGGTAGCACAACCCCGTGGATCCCGGTCTTCGAAGAATTCGGCGAATGCCTTAACCAAGCGGGACTCGAGGATCTCCTGCATGTGGGATGCAGATTCACTTGGTCTCACTCCTCTCGGGATAATCGGAAACTCCGTAAGATTGATCGGGTTCTCACTAATAACCTGTGGAATCAACATTTCTCCTTTTCGGAAGCCTCTTTCCTTGTGCCAGGTATTTCTGATCACTCTCCCATGGTGATTAAAATCCTTCGGCCACAAAGTTCCAAGAAACCATTTAAGTTTTTCAACTTCTGGACTTCACATCCTAAATTCTTGGAATTGGTAGCTCAAGCCTGGGATACTCAAATAGAAGGTACTCACATGTACATGGTTTGCTGCAAACTAAGACTGCTTAAAGCTAAGCTGAAACACCTGAACAGGAATTCCTTCTCATCTATTTCTACAAGGACAAAACAGGCCAGAGCAAATCTGTATGCTGTTCAGACAGCACTGGAACTTCATCCATTCAACCAAAGCTTGCTTGATAGGGAAATGGAGCACTTACGATCATTCTCTACTCTGAGACTACAAGAGGAATCCTTTTTTAGATAGAAATCCAGGATTCGTTGGCTTAAAGAAGGAGACCAGAACACCAAATTCTTTCACCATTTTGTCAACAAAAGGCGTTTACATAATCGTATTCTCTCAGTTTCCACAAGTGATGGTGTTTTACTAATTGACCCTCTTGCAGTCAGGGATCACATTGTCAGCCACTATCAGGAGCTAGTTAATGGTAATTCTGCTTCTACTCAGGCATCTGTCTGTGAGATAGGTGACTTCATAGGCTGGGTTCTAGATGATAACCAGAGGATCTACCTAGCTCAACCGGTTTCTGATGGGGAAATTCAGGCTACTCTTTTTCCACTAGCTAGAGGCAAAGCCCTAGGGCCGGATGGCTACAATGTTGATTTCTTCAAATCCTCCTGGGAGATCATAGGGCCATCCATTCTAAAGGCGGTAAGAGAATTCTTTGAGTCTGGATGTATACTTAAAGAGATAAATACCACCATTCTAACCCTTGTGCCAAAGTCTCCTAATGCCTCGGCCATGTCTGACTTTCGCCCCATTGAATGTTGTAACACCCTTTATAAATGCATTTCTAAAATCTTGGCCAGGCGTATTGCACATATTTTACCATCACTGATTAGTCCGTCCCAAACGGCATTCGTTAAAGGACGCAGAATTAGTGACAACATCATGATTGCTCAAGAGTTGTTCGTAGACTTCCATCATGAGGCTTACCTCCCTAAATGTGCCATCAAAGTGGACTTTCAAAAGGCCTTTGACACAGTTGACTGGAGATTCATTGAAAGGACACTCAAGGCCTTCAAATTTCCTGATTTTTTCATCAAGATGATTATGGCTTGTGTTTCTACAGCTAAATTCTCAGTTTCAATCAATGGGGAACTACATGGTTTCTTTGCAAGTTGCCGAGGTATTCGACAAGGTGATCCGCTCTCGCCGTATCTTTTTATTCTGATTATGGAAGTCCTATCTGGAATTCTAAAGAGAAAAACTGACACGCCGGAATTTCATTGGTTCTGGCGCTGCAAAGAAACACGCATTTCTCATCTCTTCTTTGCAGATGACGTGCTCCTATTCTCTGAAGCTCACTTAAGGTCGGTTGAAATAATCAAGGAATCTCTTGACTTATTCTCCAGTTGGTCTGGCCTTAGCCTGAACAATAGTAAAAGCAATTTATTCCTCTCGGGAGGGACTTCGGTAATGCAAGCCCAATTACTTCAATGTCTCGGCTTTCAACAAGGCTCACTCCCCTTTCGATATTTAGGAGTGCCTATCATCTCGACTAGAATGCGTAAAGAGGACTGTAAGATTCTAATTGATTCTATAACGGCCCGGGCCCGCTCATGGACACAACGTTTCCTGTCCTTTGCGGGGAGGTTGCAACTCATCAAATCTGTTCTGCACTCCATCCAGGTGTATTGGGCTACCATTTTCTCCCTTCCAAAAGCTGTCTTATACAGAATCGAGACCATATTGGGGCAATTTTTGTGGAAAGGCCCTGACCTAGGCATCGGGGGAGCTAAGGTAGCGTGGACCAATGTATGTTTACCCAAAGATGAAGGAGGCCTTGGAATCCGGCGACTGCTAGAATACAATAGAGCTATGACTCACAAACACATATGGCTCCTCTCCTCTGATAAGGAATCCATGTGGTCCAAATGGATACACTCAATTTTCTTAAAAAAATCAAATTTTTGGGTTGCATCCAAGCCGACTTTTTGCTCCTGAACCTGGAAGAAAATTCTTGATTTGCGGCCTTCTGCTCGAACACTATTTCGATGGAAGATTGGTAACGGTCACTCCGTCTCTCTCTGGTTTGACTGGTGGCACAACCAAGGCCCTCTGTATCTTATCTTTAGTAATGTCGACATATACCAGTCGCGGATCCCTCGAGATGCTACGGTTCGGAAGTTCTACGATTGTATGTGGCAAGCCTCAAATACACTCGACACTATTTTGAGCTGGACAGATCCCCCGCCTATCTTCGATGATAATACTCCAGACAAACTGACATGGACTCCTCCTCCCTCGGACTCCTTTTCGGCAGCGTCCACTTGGAATCACATCAGAAGAAAAGGAAATCCAGTCCCTTGGCACTCATTTATCTGGGATCATCACATTGCGCCCAGACATGCCTTTCTTTTGTGGTTAGTCACTCTCAACCGGCTGCCTTCCCAGGTACTCCTCTTACAAAATCGAAGGATCGACACTGCTTTATGTGCCTTTTGTGGTACTAGACCGGACTCGGTCAATCACCTCTTTTTTGAGTGCCCTTCTACTAGTAGGCTGGCTTCCTTCTGGGCAACCAAATGCAACCTTCCATGGCGCAATCGGCCCTGGCATGAACTTCTTTTGGGGACTTGCTCCTTCAATCTTCGAAGCAATGCCGATGGCCTCTTAGACTCGTTGTACTAGTTCTTTTGGTTCCTTGCTTAGCCTCTTTGTGGGCTTGATGTATAGCTCTTGCTAAGGCATCTTTGACCCCATTCGGACATCTCAGTCCTTGTTGGGTCGAGGGTTGCCTCGGGCTTTAGTTTGTATTTGGTGTTTTGAAAAGTAATACATATTCTTACCTTTACCAAAAAAAAAACAACTGCGAAAGCACACTTTTCATTTTCACCATCTCGGGACACTGTTCACGCGAGCTGGAAAATGCTCACTTCTGCAATTCGCGCGTGCACTGTTCACCCGGCGGTGAGTTGTTGATTCCGGCGGATTCCGGTGGGGGTTGGAGCCGATTTTTGGAGACAAGGTCCTCTGGACTGTCCTCTTCTTCTTCTCCAAAGGACTCCTCTTCATTCTCAGTGTAGAAGCCGGGCCATTAGATCTGATTCGTGCCCCTGCTCGTGTTCTACTGGGAACCCGGCCACACTGAGTGTTCCTCTGTTGGCTTGTCTACTGTAGGTCGCCACTCCCTCCCGAAGGTATTCTTCGTTGCCTCTTCCTCTGTGGTGGGGCTGGGCTGGTGATTCGGGTGGAAGCACTTAGGTCTGGTAGAGGAAGACATTATGTCATTATTCTCAGTTCTGATCTATATGTTGCTTTGTTGGTTGACTGGTTGGTGGAAATAGTGGGGTAACTTGCTAATTTAATTCCATATGGAGGAGACTTTGAGAATCCCCTCGCCTGGCCCCTCCCCTGTTGCTGTAGCTCAATAGGCGGTAGATGGTTCTGCTGGAATCAGTAAGGCAGTAGAGCTCAAAGGAAAATCTACCCTCCTCTCTCATGAGGTTGATCTCCCTACTAGACCTAGGATATTCCAGAAAGGAAATTCCATCCGTAGCCAAAGTCGGGGCCGAACGAAGAATAGAAGCCGTTCTCTTAGGCGTGTCCACAATCCAGGACCTTCAATTCGCTCTGCTCCCATGCCAAGTTCAGAAAGGAAATCAAAGCTGGCTGAACAGAATCCTAGTCGGCCTCATGGCCAACCCATCCATGCACCTGCTCCTAGAACGTGGGCAAATGTGGCAAGGGTATTGACCAAAGGTTACAACCTAACATATGTTCTACCGCTGGTGGAGGATGGTGAAGTGATTGTGGACATTACACCAAAGGTAGTTGCTGATGAGAATCCCCTGTGGCTAGAATGCATTGTTGGTCATTATATTGGGAAGAAAATTCCATTCAAGCTAACCGAAGAAGCCATTAAGAAAGCTTGGGGAGATTAAGTAGTTGATGTTAAACTGCATGAAAATGGATTCTACTTCTTCCGAGTCCCGAATACTGAGTTCCGCAGGAAGCTAATTGATTTGGGCCCGGTTTCCATCTTTAGTAGCACTTTGATGCTCCAGCAATGGCATCCGAAACTGAAGCTTAAGAAAGGTATTTTAGACTCTATTCCAATATGGGTCAGGCTAAGAGATATTCCTTTCTCCTTATGGTCTTCGGCTGGTATTGGTCGCATTGCAAGCGCCATTGTCAAACCGCTATACGTGGATTTGCAAACAGAACAGATGACCAGGATCTCTTAAGCTCGTGTCTGTGTGGAAACCAAGGCCACAAATCCCAGAGTGGATTCAGTAAAGTTCCGTTGGGACAGTGAAGTGAATGTGATCAATATCGAATATGAATGGAAACCTGTGGCGTGCACTTCCTGTGGTATCTTTGGCCATAAATTGGGCTCAAGTGGATTTGAATGTGCCCCTGCACATACTGAACAAAGAACTCAGACTTCTGCTCGACCTCAGGGAGCAGACGGCTAGACTCAGGTCACCAGGAAAAATGGGAAATCTTCGTCGGGCAAGCCAACCAACCACATCCATCCTGCACCAGATCCAGTTCTGCCTCTGAATTTGGGGGAGGAATCTATTCTGCCTCATGGCTTGAATCCTTCTGGGGAACCTTCCAGGATAGGTAATGCGCTAATTCTGTCCAAGGACCCTGAGGCAGGTCCAAGCCATTCCCCAGCTCCATGTCCTCCGAGACTAATTGACTAGCAGTGTGAGGATTATTCTCATAACTCTCAGTCATCCACAGAAGACTCCTCAGCCTCCAGGACTGTCACGCCCCGAACCCCTCGAAGCGCGATCATCCCACATACTGGTCAATCTTGATGCGACGTCCCAGGACGTGTCGCCGACCCATCTCCCAATACATAGCATAAGGCACACGCGGAAGCAATAATTAAAACACCCGTACAAAACAATACATGACCAAGGGTAACAGAGACATCACTCAACGGATAATCCAACAAAGCACCATTAACGCCATTAAAACACTTACAATATTCATTTTTACACATCATATACAAACAATTACGAAAAACGGATCACCGCCACTAAGGTCAAAAGGTTACCGGCCCTACCACTCCACGACTAAGACCGATCCTAGGAACATCAATCCGGATCGATTTCGATGACTCGGACTCGGTCTCGATTATTTCATCCTCCGAATCCATCTGTTCGACCTTGCCATCTTGTTCGGAATCCTGCTCTATGGGCTCCGAATCCTCATACTGATCGGATACACCAGGTATCCTCCAACAGGGGTCTGAAAAATGGGGTTTAAACAACTATGAGACGAATCTCAGTGAGTAGGCCCCCTAAACCAAAACTAGGCTAACATGCACCTCCCGACAGCAAATCAACACAACAATGGACAATAATGTCAATCAAATGACCTAGGCCCTTGAGCCCGGATCGCTTACCTTGCTGACCCCGCAGGTTAAACAGTTCGATATAATAATCACGGCACATACGTGGCACACATTTTCACACATACGCCATACGCATGCTCATACTCAAAGTGTTCATCTCGCATGCCATTCACCAAGTCTTGCATACTCGCACACTGGCCCATGCATTTTTATGCATGCAAATGTCATCATTATGCCATGTTTCATTCTGGCTTACACTGCACACTGGCTCATGCTCCATTATTATTATTCATTACGACTCGAGTCATCACAATTCCCGGCCCGGTGCGTCTAGCCTGCTACAAAGTGCATGAGGCGCAACACCGATCTGGCCCGGTGTCTCTAGCCTGCTACAAAGTGCATGAGGCGCAACACTGATCTCCCCACGAACCAGAGCCTGCGTAAAACGCATCAGGATGGTCGTCTTCTGGACGTACCGGGCATCGCCCTGCTTCAAAGTGCATGAGGACGGCACACCCCGCGTAACACGCATCAGGGCGAAATGTGATCACACATACACACAGCCAGTTATTATCTGAACCCCGCGTAACACGCATCAGGGCAATTAGGTGATCACATGCTCATGTCAGGCACGCATTCTCGCACAATCTCATCTCATGCCCCATTCTCGGCATACATAATGCGTGGCCATGCAATGTCGTACAATGCAACATGAGCATTTAATTTCAACACGGCATTTCAACAAACATGCCAAATCAACGTGCTCAAACAGCCAATCAATTGCCCATACTTATTCGCATAACATGCGCACTTGGCTAACTAGTACCATGTGGCCCAAAACATAATTCACGTACTTGGGCAACAACATTCACATCAATGATTGGGCAATCACACACCGCATTGCTCGAACACGCAATCAGGCGGCATGGCATTAAACAATTGAGCACGACAATCAATAAGCCAGTCAACCAGGGCTTACCCGGCAATTCAGCCAATAAATCTCCAATTTAATGACACCAATCCGAATATCCATTATTGGGAACGGCCACTATTCACCCTATTATCGACCTCCAATTCGCCACTAGATCGCCATAATAATCCATCAAATTAATCGCGATCTCACCTCAACCTCGAACTATCAATATCAATTCTCCTCAAATCGTACCACTAATAAACTAAACCGGGTCCGTCTAAAAATGTACACTATCCTAGACCGGGTTTAGAAGGTTATACTCACATTGTCGATTTTAAATCCGGTCACGCCTCAATGTGGACAGCCACCAATCAGTCCGATAGAGATAAAAACCGAGAGTGAACAAAATCGGGTCCAGACTGGGCAGTTACACAGTAGCCGAAATCCATTTGAAATAAATAGTAAATCAATTCCAAAAATTCTGAAACTTGGATATGTTGTACAAATCATCTCGATGAACATTTTCCATGTAGAACTCGAAACCCAGTTCTAACCATAAACATCTTGTTTTGACACTCAAAGTCAGACGAAATCCGGTTCGCTCGGACAACCCCTCAGGCCATCAAAATACAAATCATTCGGTACCCAAATCATTTTGGAAAATCTTGAAATTTTTATATGTTATATCCACAAATGTCGCTACCAATTTTTGTGAAGGAAGTATTTTGAAAATAGGCTTGGAAAAATTTATAATAATTCGAACAGACCCGAAGGTCGGGTGAACAGTAAATCGGGCAGTTTTATTTTGGTCCAAAGATGGACTTCCGAATGGCATCAAATGATTTCCAAAAATTCCCAAATTAAAGTATATTATACTTAAAGATGTTGGGAACAATTTTTATGGAGAACACTTCTTCAGATTCGGCCCACAATGATCACAAAAAAAATAACAAAGGGCAGATGTACAGTAATATCAGTAATCCGAGAATCAGTAACTTGCACCATTAAGCAAATCCAACTCATACAACCTCCAAACCAAGTCTCTACAGCCTTAAAACCATCCCTAAATCATTACCTTAGGCCCTTAAAATCACCACAACATCAGCCCAAATCAGCCCCCACTAATTAACCCCTAAAATTTGTCCAAAGTGCACCTAATCCTAATTAAGATTTAGGATTTCCACTCACAAGTTTAAGGCTTCAAGAGTGGGCTGAACAAAGAGAAAAATGGGCTGAACAGTAGCTGGATCAAACCGGTTGAGCAGCGGCGCTCCGGCATCCTCACGGCAGCGAACGGCAGCGCTCCGGCAGCGGCGACGGCTGCTCCGGTGGTGGCTGCTCCTCACGGCCAAAGGAAGAAGGAAAGGAGAGAGTGAGGCGTGAGAGAGGGGGAGGGGGAGAGTGAACGGCAAAGAGGGAGAGAAGGAGGAGGAAGTGGCCGAGAAAGATGAAATGGAGGAGGAGAGAGAGTGGTCAACATGGTCAACTATTGGGCTAGTGGAGGACATGTGTCAAAATCCCATGCACTTGACCATTTTGCCCTTTGATCCAATGGCTCTCATTTGTTCTTATCCAATAATTGAGGGGCCTTTTGGTAATTCAATAATACTGAATTTTGACTCATAATTATCCACAATAATTTCCCAAAATATTCCAAAATTCGGAACCCCAAAAATAAGCCATAAGGGCAAAACGGTAATTTTTCGATCCCAGGTCGAAATTCCATTTTTCGACCGTACCGACCCCAAATGTGTGTGGCCAACATAATATGACATCAGATTCGCAAAAATAACCTTTTAAGCCCTCGAAAATCGACTGCAAAGTTTGGAGGGGCAAAATAGTAATTTTTTTCACTTCCGGGTTGAAATTCCAATTTTCGACCATAACTACTCTAGATAAGCGTGGCCACCCTAAAACGGCATCGGCCTTGAAAAATAATCTCATACGGCCTCGAAAATTGACGTCGGAGTCCAAAGGGGTAAAATCGTAATTTTTCCAATTTCGGTCGAAATTCCAATTTTTGGCTGGACTAGCCCCAAATGTATGTGGTCACACTAAAATGACATTGACCTTGCAAAATAGTCTCAAACACCCATAGAATTTCGACATCGAAGTTCGGGTCCAATTTGGCGATCAAAATTGCTCAATTCAAAATTTTAGAGCCTCTTACTGACAGGTGGCTGTTTAGGGGTTATGCGTATCGACCTAGGATCACTCGAGTCGTGACGGTCTCGATTACCGGGATAGCGCAAGGAATTATTGGTTATTCCAGGGGTCACGATCGTTCGGTTCAGGTTTGGGATTTGTTCGCCACTCGTACTCTCGGTCCAGCGGAATCACCCGCGATCCGATCGTACGTCGTGGGCCAAACCAAATCCGTTACCTTCCTAGGATCGGCCTACACTGGCCCAAAATACTTTCCTGCCATTTCCCGGAATCGGTGCCCGATTCGCGATCGGGTCCCCGGTCCACGTACCGTTTTCCTAGTTAGCCTTTCCCATTGGTCAGTATCCCTCGAGGGGCCAGCTCCGGGCGAGACGTACTAAAATCAAATGAGAAATAATATCCACTTCGTCGGATCCCGGAAATGGGTCGAAATTCAGGATGTTACAACTTTTCCCCCCTTATAAAAATTTCGTCCTCGAAATTTGTATTATAAACTTATCTCCTCAACAATTGGGGGTTTGACGCCATATGGCCTCTTTGCTTTTCCCAAACGGCACCTTCTGTCCGTTGGTGTTCCCATACACTTTGACCACTGGGACTATCTTATTATGTAGCCCATGATCCTTTCTGTCCTCAAGCTACATTAGCCTCTCTACGTATGACGCTTCGTCGTCCACGTCTGTCTTCTCTTAACTTGGGTCATATTTGGTTCATATTTTCTCCACATCGACCCGTGGAATACGTCATATACTTAGGGCAGATTAGGTGGCGAGGTAAATCGATAGGTCAGATTTCCAATCTTCTCCAGAATATCAAACAATCCGACATACCTCGGCTCAACCTTTCTTTCTTGTCGTATCAGGGAAATCATTTCATAGGGAACACTTGGGCTGACACTTGGTTCCCAATCTCAAGCTCTAAAAGTCGTCGTCTCCGATTGTGTAAATTTTTCTGACGACTTTACTTATCTATCTGACTCAAAGTCCCTTTCGCACTGCTAAAAGGTGCGCAGACCTAATTGGTCTATCAGCTGTCATCTCAATGGATCGTGTCTTTTCTGGCTTCTCAGCAATTCCACTACAGCATCCTTTGGGGCAGGTTCCCATTTCTACATCGGAATTTTCCGACTGTCACATTAGCCTTCCCGGCTTATAGTGCTGTGCCTTTTCTCGTGGGCACGTCAAACACTTGGTCATAAGCTTGGCCACATTTACTTTCACCCCATTTTTCCGACAGTGTCGCCACAAATCCTGGCATATTTCGTACTGCCCGTGTGAACTTCGTAATTACTTTCATGGGTCTCAAATAAAATTTCTTTCTTACTCCCTATGTTGCTGGACACACCTTTGTGTTACTCGGGTGAACCTTATGCTTACTGCGGAAATTTCCATTCAAATTTTTCCTCCTCGAGTTTCGCCTCATCGGATACACACAATCATTCCTAGAACCTCAAGATTTTTATCCCCGAATATATGGAAATCCGACTTCCTCTCATCGGCATCCACCTCAATGACTCTTCGTATCTCGTGATCCACATAATGCCATTCCTTGTTCTGGGCCTGGATTTCCAACTAATCCTCAAGGCGGTCAACAGATTCCACATCCAGTTCACCTCAAATTTAACTTCCGAGTCCCTGAGCCTTCCCAACAAGGTTCATTCCTCGATCACCCTATACACCCCAATCGACTCACGACTTAGTGTATCGGTTACTCGTCCAACCTTTCCATGGCGATACAGGGTGTTGTAGTCAATTTTTCCGTCATGCGTCGGCTAATTCTTTTCCCGTGGCCTCAACTGGCACGACGCATAATTTGCTACTCTACCGTGTTGCATCCACACACACCCAAGTCTTCTTAATGAAGCGTCACTATAGACCTCGAATCCTCCCGGTTCAGGTTGAATATTCAATACCGGGGCAATCATCAGCCTATGCTTCAGCTCTTGGGAACTCCGTTCACAGTGATCATTCCATTCAAACGGATTTCCTTTTCAATCAGTCGTGCCCATAGCACGGCTATCGACGAGAATCTTCCACAAAACGTTGATAATTGTCAGCCAAATCTACGACACTTTAAACCTCAGTTATCGGCATCAGTCCTGACCACTTAGTTATTACCTCGACCTTAGTCGGGTCCGCGAAAGTTCCATCTTCCGAGATTATAGGTTCAGGGGACGCAACTCCATCGAGCCAAAGTTTGCACTTGTCATACCTGGCGTGGAGTGCGTGTTCTCTCAAAGTTCGTAATACCTCAGCCAGACTTGCTTCTTGCTCCCAGGCTCCTCAAGTCTCCCAATACATCATCAATGAAAACCGCTACAAACTAATCCCATAATTCTTGGAACACTCGGTTCATTAGGTCCACAAAAGCAGCGAGGCATCTCTTAGACCAATGGGCATTACTATGAATGCGTAGTACCCATACCTCATTTGTTAAACCGTCGTAATTATATCTCCCTTTCATATCCTTAACTGAAAATTCTAGTTCGTAACGCAATCTTAGGAACATTTTCCTTTCGGAGTCTCCATTGGTGACATCAAGTCCGTGGTTCAATCTCGGAGAACACTGAGGTCCTTACAATTGATCAGATAGATCATCGATCCTCGGCAGTAGGTACTTACTATTTACCATTGACTACTTCAACTGCCAGTAGTTTACGTACCATCTCGATGTCCCGTCCGTTTTCCTCATACATAATACAGGAATTCCCCACGGGGGCACACTAGGGCGAATAAAATTTTACCCACGAGTCCTTACATTTGGACTCTCAATTCCTTTAATTTCCAACAGGGACATTCAATACTATCTCCTCGAAATCAGTTCCACTCCGGGGCCAATTCTTTCACGATTCCACTTCCCGTTCTAGTGACAACCCGGCAGTTTCTAAGGAAGGACCTCGGAAGGTTACACACCTCATTTATTCTTCCAACTTTAATTCCGTCATAGTCGGGTCAACCACATTCACCCCGTATCCTTTGCAACTATTATCGGATATCTAGTCACCTCAAGCGAGGGCATTCAAGGAATCGAGATTCCTCCTCGACTTTCCTGAAGATCAAACCCAAGACATCCAACCGGGTTGAACTGGATCGTCCTATAGTTGCAATCCATAATGGCTTTCCGTCTTATTAGCCAATCCATTCCAATTTTCAAATCAAAATTGTACCTGATCAATACTGTCAGGTCGATACTCTTTTCTCTACTCCCGGTCACTACCTCATAGTTATGACGCCCCAACGACATCAACACCTTAACATTCGAAAAGGGGTTCGTTATACCAAGCGTGGGTGCAAGCGCTATAAGCTTAGTCCCACCCGATCGAACAAATTCTCCAAGTTTCCACCCTTACTATTGAACTTAAGAAAGTTCCACTCGAGAGATTATTCCACCAGTTGATGCACTCGCCTATTGGCCACTATATAAGCTTAACCCTACTGGCATTATTTCCATTCATAGTAGTAATCACTGCTACCTCAGCAGCCTGGGCAATAACGACGCTCCCTTCCTGAGCTTGCCTACCCATATATTCCCCTTTTTTTTTATAGGGCCTGAGTCACAACCCCTAATCTTAGGTTTCGGTCTCATGGCCTATATCACTCAACTGCTCTTGGGCTTCCTTACCCCTCATTTTGTCATTCTTGCAATCTCACTGATCACCTACCTGCTATAACCCCCTAAGGGATTAGAGACTTAAACCAATATAACCAGTCTAAGGTCCTAGGCAGGTATCACAACACAGTCAAGCAACCAGCATGCGGCCTAGCACAAACAACACAAGACCTCCATCAAAGAGGTACACGTACTCACCTCAGATCCTGCCGCACCTGCATTTCACGGGTCAAATCACACCAAACAACCAAGACACAGATAGTCAGGAGGTACATTTAGCACACGAGGTCACCCTACTGTCTACCCAAGGTCATCGCTCCTTATTACTCTAAGCTTCGACCTAATTGGACCGAGCTGTCCTTGCTCTGATACCAAATCAAACGGGGATGTCACGCCCCGAACCCCTCGAAGCGCGATCATCCCACATACTGGTCAATCTTGATGCGACGTCCCAGGACGCGTCGCCGACCCATCTCCCAATACATAGCATAAGGCACACGCGGAAGCAATAATTAAAACACCCGTACAAAACAATACATGACCAAGGGTAACAGAGACATCACTCAACGGATAATCCAACAGCACCATTAACTGCCATTAAAACACTTACAATATTCATTTTTACACATCATATACAAACAGCCTACGAAAAACAGATCAGCGGCCACTAAGGTCAAAAGGTTACTGGCCCTACCACTCCACGACTAAGACTGATCCTAGGAACATCAATCCGAATCAGATTCTGATGACTCGGACTCAGTCTCGATTATTTCATCCTCCGAATCCATCTGTTCGACCTTGCCATCTTGTTCGGAATCCTGCTCTATGGGCTCAGAATCCTCATACTGATCGGATACACCAGGTATCCTCTAACAGGAGTCTGAAAATTGGGGTTTAAACAACTATGAGACGAATCTCAGTGAGTAGGCCCCCTAAACCGAAACTAGGCTAACATGCACCTCCCGACAAGCAAATCAACACAACAATGGACAATAATGTCAATCAAATGACCTAGGCCCTTGAGCCCGGATCGCTTACCTTGCTGACCCCGCAGGTTAAACAGTTCGATATAATAATCACGGCACATACGTGGCACACATTTTCACACGTACGCCATACGCATGCTCATACACAAAGTGTTCATCTCGCATGCCATTCACCGAGTCTTGCATACTCGCACACTGGCCCATGCATTCTTATGCATGCAAATGTCATCATCATGCCATGTTTCATTCTGGCTCACACTGCACACTGGCTCATGCTCCATTATTATTATTCATTACGACTCGGGTCATCACAATTCCCGGCCCGGTGCGTCTAGCCTGCTACAAAGTGCATGAGGCGCAACACCGATCTGGCCCGGTGTCTCTAGCCTGCTACAAAGTGCATGAGGCGCAACACTGATCTCCCCACGAACCAGAGCCTGCGTAAAACGCATCAGGATGGTCGTCTTCTGGACGTACCGGGCATCGCCCTGCTTCAAAGTGCATGAGGACGGTACACCCCGCGTAACACGCATCAGGGCGAAATGTGATCACACATACACACAGCCAGTTATTATCTGAACCCCGCGTAACACGCATCAGGGCAATTAGGTGATCACATGCTCATGTCAGGCACGCATTCTCGCACAATCTCATCTCATGCCCCATTCTCGGCATACATAATGCGTGGCCATGCAATGTCGTACAATGCAACATGAGCATTTAATTTCAACACGGCATTTCAACAAACATGCCAAATCAACGTGCTCAAACAGCCAATCAATTGCCCATATTTATTCGCATAACATGCGCACTTGGCTAACTAGTACCATGTGGCCCAAAACATAATTCACGTACTTGGGCAACAACATTCACATCAATGATTGGCCAATCACACACCGCATTGCTCGAACACGCAATCAGGCGGCATGGCATTAAACAATTGAGCACGACAATCAATAAGCCAGTCAACCCGGGCATACCCGGCAATTCAGCCAATAAATCTCCAATTTAATGACACCAATCCGAATATCCATTATTGGGAACGGCCACTATTCACCTTATTATCGACCTCCAATTCGCCACTAGATCGCCACAATAATCCATCAAATTAATCGCGATCTCACCTCAGCCTCGAACTATCAATATCAATTCTCCTCAAATCGTACCACTAATAAACTAAACCGGGTCCGTCTAAAAATGTACACTATCCTAGACCGGGTTTAGAAGGTTATACTCACATTGTCGATTTTAAATCCGATCACGCCTCAATGTGGACAGCCACCAATCAGTCCAATAGAGATAAAAATCGAGAGTGAACAAAATCGGGTCCAGACTAGGCAGTTACACAGTGGCCGAAATCCATTTGAAATAAATAGTAAATCAATTCCAAAAATTCTAAAATTTGGATATGTTGTACAAAACATCTCGATGAACATTTTCCATGAAGAACTAGAAACCCAGTTCTAACCGTAAACATCTCGTTTTGACACTCAAAGTCAGACGAAATCCGGTTCGCTCGGACAGCCCCTCAGGCCATCAAAATACAAATCATTCGGTACCCAAATCATTTTGGAAAACCTTGAAATTTTTATATGTTATAGCCACAAATGTCCCCACCAATGTTTGTGAAGGAAGTATTTTGAAAATAGGCATGGAAAAATTTATAAAAGTTCGAACAGACCCGAAGGTCGGGTGAACAGTAAATCGGGCAGTTTTATTTCGGTCCAAAGATGGACTTCTGAATGGCATCAAATGATTTTCAAAAATTCCCAAATTAAAGTATGTTATACTTAAAGATGTTGGGAACAATTTTTATGGAGAACAC
Organism: Syzygium oleosum; assembly: GCF_021117445.2. Classification (NCBI taxonomy): domain Eukaryota; kingdom Viridiplantae; phylum Streptophyta; class Magnoliopsida; order Myrtales; family Myrtaceae; genus Syzygium; species Syzygium oleosum. Next base: position 536,470 of record NW_026607520.1, on the reverse strand, counting down.
TTCTTCAGATTCGGCCCACAATGATCACAAAAAAAAATAACAAAGCGCAGAGGTACAGTAATATCAGTAATCCGAGAATCAGTAACTTGCACCATTAAGCAAATCCAACTCATACAACCTGGTCAACTATTGGGCTAGTGGAGGACATGTGTCAAAATCCCATGCACTTGACCATTTTGCCCTTTGATCCAATGGCTCTCATTTGTTCTTATCCAATAATTGAGGGGCCTTTTGGTAATTCAATAATTATGAATTTTGACTCATAATTATCCACAATAATTTCCCAAAATTGTCCAAAATTCGGAACCCCAAAAATAAGCCATAAGGGCAAAACGGTAATTTTTCGATCCCGGGTCGAAATTCCATTTTTCGACCGTACCGATCCCAAATGTGTGTGGCCAACATAATATGACATCGGATTCGCAAAAATAACCTTTTAAGTTTGGAGGGGCAAAATAGTAATTTTTTTCACTTCCGGGCCGAAATTCCAATTTTTGACCGTAACGACTCTAGATAAGCGTGACCACCCTAAAACGGCATCGGCCTTGAAAAATAATCTTATACGGCCTCGAAAATTGACGTCGGAGTCCAAAGAGGTGAAATCGTAATTTTTCCAATTTCGGCCGAAGTTCCAATTTTCGGCTGGACTAGCCCCAAATGTATGTGGCCACACCAAAATGACGTTGACCTTGCAAAATAGTCGCAAACACCCATAGAATTTCGACATTGAAGTTCGGGTCCAATTTGGCGATCAAAATTGCTCAATTCAAAATTTTAGAGCCTCTTACTGACGGGTGGCTGTTTAGGGGTTATGCGTATTGACCTAGGGTCACTCGAGTCGTGACGGTCTCGATTATCGGGATAGCGCAAGGAATTATTGGTTATTCCAGGGGTCACGATCGTTCGGTTCAGGGTTGGGATTTGTTCGCCACTCGTACTCTCGGTCCAGCGGAATCACCCGCGATCCGATCGTACGTCGTGGGCCAAACCAAATCCGTTACCTTCCTAGGATCGGCCCACACTGGCCCAAATACTTTCCTGCCATTTCCCGGAATCGGTGCCCGATTTGCGATCGGGTCCCCGGTCCACGTACCGTTTTCCTAGTTAGCCTTTCCCATTGGTCAGTATCCCGCGAGGGGCTAGCTCCGGGCGAGACGTACTAAAATCAAATGAGAAATAATATCCACTTCGTCGGATCCCGGAAATGAGTCGAAATTCAGGATGTTACACGGACCTTGGATAAGACCATTGACTCCGAAGATATGGTGGAGGAGGAACCAGCTCTGGTTTATCCTCCTAACACTCGATCGCGAGTTATGGCATCCAGTGCCACGGATGAGATCTCCAAACCCTCTCCCGGCTCTATACCTAGTCCGATATGTCCTGTAAAGGAATCTGGCCCGTCTTCCTCGAATAAGAAATCCAACAGGAGGAGGCCAAAGAAATCCATGAGGTGACCTACATAGCCTTATATTATATATGTTTTTTAGTATTTGGAATATCAGGGGTCTAGTAGAACCCCTTAGGCAAGCAGAAATTCGAGCCTTTATTAGGACAAACCGGCTATCCTGTATTGGTATTGTTGAAACAAAAGTGAAAGCCTCTTCTTTTGATGACATAGCTAGAAGCTTATGTTCTAATTGGCGGCGGATTTCCAACTATGAATCTTCTCCTCTTGGTAGAATATGGTTTGGTTGGGACCCGATTGAGATGGGGATGAGCCTTATATTTTCTTCTTCCCAAATGATACACGTTCAGCTAAGGCTTTTGAATATGCAAAAAGATTGTCTTCTCACAATTATATACGGAGAACATACCTTTGTGAAACGGCGTCCTCTATGGGCTGATCTTCTTCGACTCTCTTCGTGTGATATTCCATGGACTGTTGCTGGAGATTTCAATGCCATCAGAGACCCGGCTGATAGAATGGGTAGTTCAACTCCGTGGATTCCGGCCTTTGAAGAATTCGGGGACTGCCTTAACCAAGCGGGCCTAGAGGATCTTCGATATGTGGGATGTAGATACACATGGTCTCACTCTTCAGGTGTTAATCGGAAAGTTCGCAAGATTGATCGGGTGCTCATTAACGACCATTGGAATCAGCACTTCTCCTTCTCGGAAGCCTCTTTCCTTGTGCCAGGTATCTCTGACCACTCTCCCATGGTGATCAAAATATTACCACCATTTATATCCAAGAAACCTTTTAAGTTTTTTAACTTTTGGATTTCTCACCCGAAATTCTTGGACTTAGTTGCTCAAGCTTGGGATACTAGCATCGTGGGCACACCTATGTATATGGTTTGTTGCAAACTTAGACTTCTTAAAACCGAGTTGAAACACTTGAATAGAAGTTCTTTCTCAGATATTTCCTCAAGGACTGAACAAGCCAGATCAGATCTCTATGCTGTCCAAGCCGCTTTGGAACTTCTTCCTTTTGATCAGACATTGCTTGATAGAGAAATGGAACACTTACGAACTTTCTCTGCCTTGAGAATACAAGAAGAATCCTTCTTTAGGCAGCAGTCCAGAATTAGTTGGCTCAAGGAGGGTGACTTGAATACTAAATTCTTTCACCATTTTGTCAACAAAAGGCGGTTACAAAATCGAATACTCTCGGTGACTATAGAAGCTGGGGTTACAGTAACCAACCCACAGGCTGTTAGGAATCACATTGTTGGCCATTTTCAGGAGCTTCTCAATGGTAATTCTGCTTCTATTCAGCCTTCTGTATTGGAGATAGGTGACTACATTGGTCGGGTCTTAGATGAGAACCAAAGACACACCCTAGCTCAGCCGGTTTCGGATGGGGAAATTCAGTCTACCATTTTCTCGCTCGCTAAAGGCAAAGCTCCTGGGCCGGATGGATATAACGTTGATTTCTTCAAATCCTCTTGGGACATCACTGGACCATCCATTCTCATGGCGGTAAGGAATTTCTTTGAGTCCGGTTGCATGCTCAAAGAGATCAACAATACCATCCTAACTCTTGTGCCGAAGTCCCCTAATGCCTCGGCCATGAACGATTTCCGTCCAATTGCATGTTGCAATACCATATACAAACGTATTTCTAAAATTCTGGCTCGGCGTATTGCACATGTTCTTCCAACTTTGATTGGCCCTCTCCAAACGGCCTTTGTTAAAGGACGCAGAATTAGTGACAACATCATGATTGCTCAAGATTTGTTTGCGGACTTTCATCACGAGGCCTACCTTCCTAAATGCGCCATCAAGGTGGATTTTCAGAAAGCATATGACACTGTTGACTAGGATTTTATTGAAAAGGCTCTAGTTGCCTTTAAATTTTCGGAGTTCTTCATCAAGCTGGTTATGGCGTGTGTCTCAACAGCCAAATTTTCCGTTTCAATCAATGGGGAATTACATGGGTTTTTTGCTAGTTGCCGAGGTATTCGACGAGGCGACCCGCTCTCTCCTTACCTGTTCATCCTGGTTATGGAAATCTTCTCCGGTATTCTAAAGGCAAAAATAGCCTCTTCGGACTTCCATTGGTTCTGGCGCTGTAAAAAGACCCGCTTATCTCATCTATTTTTTGCGAATGACGTTCTCTTATTTTCAGAAGCTCACCTCAGGTCGGTTGAAATAATCAAGGCTTCTCTTGATTTGTTCTCTGACTGGTCTGGACTGAAGCCGAATACTAGGAAAAGCAACATCTTCTTCTCGGGAGGGACTCCGGTTCTTCATGGCCAACTTATTCAATGCCTCGGCTTCCAACAAGGTACACTTCCTTTTTGTTATCTAGGCGTGCCCATTATCTCGTCTAGACTACGTAAAGAGGATTGTAAATCCTTGATTGATGCTATAACTGCTAGGGCAAGGTCCTGGACTCAGCGTTTCTTGTCCTTTGCCAGTCGACTTCAGCTAATCAAGTCAGTCCTTCATTCCATTCAAGTGTATTGGGCAACTATATTCTCTATCCCGAAATCAGTGTTATATAAAATAGAGGCCATATTGC
>NW_026607520.1:497500-522500 GCF_021117445.2 Syzygium oleosum | reverse complement strand
TCTGCCATCCCTTCCAGAAGGTAATTTCTTTTCTCTGGTTGGAGTGGAAGTTGTAAGTGTGGTGGATGCATTTATGCTGGTGCGTAGGATACCTGCTGGAGTTATTGCCTGTTCTGGTTTTGCTGATGTTGGGTTGACTGGTTGGTGAAGAAGTAAGTTAATCTGCTAATTTTCGCCTTATGGAGGAGGCTATAAGGAATGCTTCACCTAGCACCTCTCCCCCTGTTGTTGAGCCCCAACCAGCTGTTGAAGATCCGGCTGAAACTTCCAAGGCTGTAAACCTCAAAGGAAAATCTGTCGCCTTATCTCATGAGGCTGAACCTCCTACTAGGCCTAGAGTATTCCTGAAAGGTAACTCCAGTCGTAGCCGTAGTAGGGGCCGATCGAAGAATAGGAGCCGCTCTCTTAGGTGTGTACACATTGCTGGAAATCCAATTCGGTCTACTTCCAGACTGAACACTGATGGTAATTCAATTGTAACTGGACAGGTACCTAGTCGTCCACAGATACATCCCAACCATGCACCCATTGGCAAAACATGGGCAAACATAGCAAAGGTGTTGACTAAAGGTTACAACATAGCTTATGTTCCACCGTTAGTGGAGGATGGTGAAGTGATTGTGGACATCACACCAGAAGTTGTTGCTGAGGGGAATCCATTGTGGCTGGAATGCATTGTTGGCCACTATATTGGAAAGAAAGTTCCTTTCAAGGTAACTGAAGAAGCCATTAAGAAAGCATGGGGAGATCAAGTAGTTGACGTAAAACTACATGAGAATGGGTTCTATTTCTTCCGTGTACCGAATATGGAGTTTCGCAGGAAGATTATTGATATGGGACCGGTCTCCATCTTTAGTAGCACAACGATACTCCAACAATGGCACTCGAAATTGAAACTTAAGAAAGGCACTCTAGATACTCTCCCGGTTTGGGTCAGGCTAAGAGATATCCCTTTCTCTCTATGGTCTCCAGCTGGAATTGGTCGTATAGCCAACGCCATTGGGAAACCACTATATGTGGATTTACAAACTAAGCAGATGACCAGGATTTCTTATGCTTGTGTTTGTGTAGAAATCAAAGCCACAACACCCCGTATGGAAGCTGTAAAATTTTGATGGGATGGGGAAGTGAATCTGATTAATATTGAATACGAATGGAAACCGTTGGCGTGCTCTTCTTGTGGTATTTTCGGTCACAAATTAGGTGCTAATGGATTTGAATGTGCCCCTGCACATACCGAACATAGAACTGAGACAAGTGTTCGACCTCAAGCAGATGAATGGACCCAGGTCTCGAGGAAAAAAGGCTCTCCTTTTGCCGGCAAGGGTAATAACCAGACCCAACATGTTCCAACAGTTCAAATGGCACCGATTCAGGAGGCGCTGGATCTCCTGGTTCCTGGTTCGAGTCCTGCGAAGGAACCCACCCGGATAGGTTCTATTATTAATCAGTCTGAGGACATTCAGGCAGGACAGAGCCAATCCCCTGCATCGAATCCTCCAGAACTAAGCGACCAGTAGGGTGAGGATCCGGCTCAAAATTCACAGTCATCCACAGAAGACTCTGCTACCTCCCGGACTTTTTTGGAGAAGACTACTACTTCTGATAATCTACTGGAGGAGGTATCAACTCCTGTTTCCCCGCCCAACACTCATTCACGATCTATGGTGTCCAATGCTACCGATGAGACTACTAAGCCCTCTCATGGCTCTACACCTACCTCGGTTTGTCCTGTAATGGCACCTAACTTGTCTTCCTCAAAGAAATCAAAGAGGAGGAGGCCAAGGAAATCCCAGAGGTAACAATCCCCGAATTTATATATGTTTTTTGGTATATGGAATATTAGGGGTCTAGTAGAACCCCTTAGACAAGCTGAAATCCGGAACTTTATTAGGACTAATAGGCTATCCTGTGTTGGTATTGTGGAAACAAAAGTCAAGGCCTCTCTTTTTGCTGGTATTACTAGAGGCTTAGGTGCTAATTGGCGGTGGATTTCCAACTATGAATTTTACCCTCGTGGTAGAATATGGGTTGGTTGGGATCCGAATGAGCTGGAGTTAAACCTTATTTTCTCTTCCTCCCAAATGAATCATGCTGAGCTAAGATTTCTGAATTTGCATAAATCTTGCCTGCTCACAATTGTATATGGAGAACATTCCTTCGTGAATCGGCGTCTGTTATGGGCTGACCTTTTTCGGCTTTCCTCGTGTGATACTCCGTGGATAGTTGCTGGAGATTTCAATGCCATTAGAGACCCAGATGATAGAGTGGGTAGTTCAACCCCGTGGATTCCGGCTTTTGATGAGTTTGGGGACTGCCTAAACCAGGCGGGATTAGAGGACCTTCGGTATGTGGGGTGTAGATACACTTGGTCACATTCTTCAGGGGTCAACCGCAAACTTCGCAAGATTGATCGAATACTCATCAATGACTATTGGAATCAGCATTTCTCCTTCTCCGAAGCTACCTTTCTTTCTCCAGGTATTTCGGATCACTCCCCCATGGTGATTAAAATTCTGCCACCTCAAAACTCCAAGAAACCCTTCAAGTTTTTTAACTTTTGGACTTCACATCCAAATTTCTTGGATCTAGTAGCTCAAGCTTGGAACACCCATCTAAGGGGCACCCCTATGTATGTGATTTGTTGCAAACTGAGATTACTTAAACTCAAGTTGAAACATCTGAACAGAAGCTCATTTTCAGCTATCTCCACAGGGACTGAACAAGCCAGATCAGATCTCTATGCTGTCCGGGCAGCCTTGGAACTCCTTCCCTTTGATCAAAGCCTTCTTGCTAGTGAATTGGAGTACACCAGAGCTTTCTCTGCTTTGAGATTACAAGAGGAATCTTTCTTCCAACAAAAATCCAGAATTCGATGGCTTAAGGAAGGGGACTTGAATACCAAATTCTTTTACCATTTTGTCAAGAAAAGGAGATTACAAAATCATATCCTCTCGGTGTCTACAGATGATGGGATTCTACTTACTAATCCTCTTGCGGTCAGGAACCATATTGTTAGTCACTTTCAAGAGCTGCTCACCGGTAATTCTGCTTCCATTCAGCCTTCTACTGGAGAGATAGGTGAATTTATTGGTCGGGCCTTAGATGAGAATCAGAGGACCCTTCTAGTACAACCAGTTACGGATGAGGAAATTCAGTCTACTCTCTTTTCACTTGCTAAAGGTAAGGCCCCTGGGCCGGATGGGTATAATGTTGATTTCTTCAAATCCTCCTGGGAGATCATTGGACCCTCTGTTCTTATGGCGGTAAGAGATTTCTTTGAGTCTGGCTGCTTGCTTAAAGAACTAAATAACACCATTTTAACCTTGGTGCAGAAGACCCCAAATGCCTCGGCCATGAATGACTTCCGGCCGATTGCATGCTGCAACACCCTGTACAAATGCATTTCTAAAATCCTGGCTAGGCGTATTGCACATGTTCTTCCAACTTTGATTAGTCCTTCCCAAACGGCTTTTGTAAAAGGGCGCAGAATTAGCGACAACATCATGATTGCTCAGGATCTGTTTGCAGATTTTCATCATGAGGCCTACCTTCCTAAGTGCGCTATTAAAGTGGTTTTTTAGAAATCTTATGACACAGTTAACTGGAACTTCATTGAAAAGGCCCTAAATGCCTTCAAATTTCCGGTTTTCTTCATCAAGCTAATCATGGCTTGTGTTACAATATCTAAATTCTCGGTGTCAATCAATGGGGAATTACATGGTTTTTTTGCTAGTTGCCGTGGTATACGTCAAGGCGACCCCCTTTCGCCATATCTTTTCATCTTGGTTATGGAAGTCCTCTCTGGTATCCTTAAGGCCAAAACTGACAATCGGGATTTCCGTTGGTTCTGGCGTTGCAAAAAAACTCGGTTATCTCACCTGTTTTTTGCGGATGATGTACTCCTTTTTTCAGAAGCCCACTTGAGGTCGGTTGCTCTGATTAAGGAATCTCTGGATATGTTCTCCGAAAGGTCTGGCCTAAAACCAAATTCTAGGAAAAGTAATATCTTCTTATCGGGAGGGACTCCGGCTCTTCGTGGCCAACTTTTTCAATGCCTCGGGTTTCAACAAGGTACTCTCCCTTTTCGTTATTTAGGTGTGCCCATTATATCATCTAGACTTCGTAAGGAGGATTGTAAAACCTTGGTTGATTCTATAACTGCTCGTGCCCGCTCGTGGACTCAACGATTCTTGTCCTTTGCTGGCCGGCTGCAACTTATTAAATCGGTATTGCTTTCCATTCAAGTGTATTGGGCCACTATTTTTTCCCTTCCGAAATCAGTTTTGTATCGAATTGAGACTATCTTGAGGCAATTTCCATGGAAAGGCCCTGAATTAGGCGTGGGTGGAGCTAGGGTAGCGTGGAATGCTGTTTGTCTACCCAAGGAAGAAGGTGGCCTTGGTTTACGCCGCCTTGTAGATTACAATAGAGCAATGACTCTTAAGCATATTTGGCTTCTATTTTCTGATAAGGAATCCATGTGGTGCAAATGGATACATTCAACTTTCTTAAAATCTAACTTTTGGACTGTATCCAAACCTACTTTCTGTTCTTGGACTTGGAAGAAAATCTTGGATTTGCGAGTCTCCGCTCAAGCTCTATTTCGATGGAAAATTGGAAACGGCCTCTCTGTCTCCTTTTGGTTTGATTGGTGGCATAACAAAGACCCCCTCTACCTTCTCTTCAGCAATTCGGATATCTATTAGTCGAGGATCCCCAGGGAGACTTCGGTTCGGGGATTCTATGATTATACTTGGCAACCTTCAGCTACTTTGAACTTTATCTTGAGCTGGACGGATCCACCTCCTATTTTTATGGAAGATGCACCGGATGATCTGATATGGGCTCCCCATCCATCGGAATCCTTCTCGGTTTCGCTCTTCTGGAAACATATCAGAACAAAAGGGCATCCAGCCCCTTGGCACTCATTTATTTGGGATCTTCATATTACACCCCGCCATTCCTTTCTATTATGGCTAGTATCTCTTAACCGTCAGCCTTCTCAGGTATTCCTCTTGCAAAACCGCAGAATTGATACTGCTGTGTGCGCCTTCTGTGGGTTTGTTCCGGATTCTATCAACCACCTTTTCTTTCAATGCTCGTCTACGAGTAGGCTGGCATCCTTTTGGGCAACTAAGTACAATCTCGCTTGGCGCAACTGACCCTGGCACGAGCTTATTTCCTGGGCAATGAAAGTCTGCAGTGGCACTTCCTTTGCTCACCGACTTTCCAGATTCTCATTTGGTGCCCTTTGTCATATCATTTGGATTGAAAGGAACAACTCCATTTTCAGAAACAAGGATATCTACATCCCGGGTATGCGCAAACATCTCCTCAAAGTGGTGAAGGATAAAGCCATCTCTATGGGATCAATCGCTGATACCCCTACAAACCGGAAGCTACAAAGGAATTGGGAACTCTCTCCTTCAATCTTTGAAGTCTAGCGAGCGGCTCCGTCATTCAGTAGTATAGGTTCCTTGTTTTTGGTTGGCCTTTTTTTGGCTAGTTGTATAGTTCTTGCTAGGCCACCTTTAACCCCATTCGGACATATATAAGTCCTAGTTGGGTCGAGAGTTGTCCTTAGCTTTAGTTTGTATATGGTGTGTTGAAAAGTAATACATATTCTTACCCTTACCAAAAAAAAAAAACAACTGCGAAAGCATCACTTTTCATTTTCACCATCTCGCTAGTACTGTTCACGTGAGCATGAAAATGCTCTCTGTTGGTTCCTCGCGGGTACTGTTCACCCGCCGGTGTGAGGCGGATTCCGGCTGATTCCGGTGGCGATCGGAGCTGGGTTTTGGTGACAAGGTCCCTTGGGCTCCCTTCTTCCTCCCCTCCAAAGGAATCCTCTTCTTTTTCAGTATAGAGGGCGGATTTTCAGATTTGAATTTGTTCTTCTGGTTTGAATTTCCTTCGCGGTTACTGTTCACCCGACGAAGTGAGGTAGATTCCGGCTATTTCCGGTGGTGGTTGGAGCTGGTTTTTGGAGGCAAGGTCCCTTGGGCTCCCTTCTTCCTCCCCCTCCAAAGAAATCCACTTCTGGTTCAGTTTAGTAGGCGGAATACCAGATCTGAAATCCTTCTGGTGGTGTTTTCTTTCGCTAGTACTGTTCACCCGTTTCTGAGGCTGGATTTACAGACCTGCATTGCTTGTGTACTTCGCTGAATCAGACCACGCTGAGCACTCTCTCTACCATCCCTTCCAGAAGGTAATTTCTTTTCTCTGGTTGGAGTGGAAGTTGTGAGTATGGTGGATGCATTTATGCTGGTGCGTAGGATACCTGCTGGAGTTATTGCCTGTTCTGGTTTTGCTGATGTTGGGTTGACTGGTTGGTGAAGTAGTGAGTTAATCTGCTAATTTTCGTCCTTATGGAGGAGGCTATAAGGAATGCTTCACCTGGCACCTCTCCCCCTGTTGTTGAGCCCCAACCAGCTGTTGAAGATCCGGCTGAAACTTCCAAGGCTGTAAACCTCAAAGGAAAATCTACCGCCTTATCTCATGAGGCTAAACCTCCTACTAGGCCTAGAGTATTCCTGAAAGGTAACTCCAGTCGTAGCCGTAGTAGGGGCCGATCGAAGAATAGGAGCCGCTCTCTTAGGTGTGTACACATTGCTGGAAATCCAATTCGGTCTACTTCCAAACTGAACACTGATGGTAATTCAATTGTAACTGGACAGTATCCTAGTCATCCACAGATACATCCCAACCATGTACCCATTGGCAAAACATGGGCAAACATAGCAAAGGTGTTGACTAAAGGTTACAACATAGCTTATGTTCCACCGTTAGTGGAGGATGGTGAAGTGATTGTGGACATCACACCAGAAGTTGTTGCTGAGGGGAATCCATTGTGGCTGGAATGCATTGTTGGCCACTATATTGGAAAGAAAGTTCCTTTCAAGGTAACTGAAGAAGCCATTAAGAAAGCATGGGGAGATCAAGTAGTTGACGTAAAACTACATGAGAATGGGTTCTATTTCTTCCGTGTACCGAATATGGAGTTTCGCAGGAAGATTATTGATATGGGACCGGTCTCCATCTTTAGTAGCACAATGATGCTCCAACAATGGCACTCGAAATTGAAACTTAAGAAAGGCACTCTAGATACTCTCCCGGTTTGGGTCAGGCTAAGAGATAACCCTTTCTCTCTATGGTCTCCAGCTGGAATTGGTCGTATAGCCAGCGCCATTGGGAAACAACTATATGTGGATTTACAAACTGAGCAGATGACCAGGATTTCTTATGCTCGTGTTTGTGTAGAAATCAAAGCCACAACACCCCGTATGGAAGCTGTAACATTTTGATGGGATGGGGAAGTGAATCTGATTAATATTGAATACGAATGGAAACCGTTGGCGTGCTCTTCTTGTGGTATTTTCGATCACAAATTAGGTGCTAATGGATTTGAATGTGCCCCTGCACATACCGAACATAGAACTGAGACAAGTGTTCGACCTCAAGCAGATGAATGGACCCAGGTCTCGAGGAAAAAATGCTCTCCTTTTGCTGGCAAGGGTAATAACCAGACCCAACATGTTCCAGCAGTTCAAATGGCACCGATTCAGGAGGCGCTGGATCTCCTGGTTCCTGGTTCGAGTCCTGCTAAGGAACCCACCCGGATAGGTTCTGTTATTAATCAGTCTGAGGACATTCAGGCAGGACAGAGCCAATCCCCTATATCGAATCCTCCACAACTAAGCGACCAGCAGGGTAAGGATCCGGCTCAAAATTCACAGTCATCCACAGAAGACTTTGCTAACTCCCGGACTTTTTTGGAGAAGACTACTGCTTCTGATAATCTACTGGAGGAGGTATCAGCTCCTGTTTCCCCACCCAACACTCATTCACGATCTATGGTGTCCAATGCTACCGATGAGACTACTAAGCCCTCTCATGGCTCTACACCTACCTCGGTTTGTCCTGTAATGGCACCTAACTTGTCTTCCTTAAAGAAATCAAAGAGGAAGAGGCCAAGGAAATCCCAGAGGTAACAATCCCCGAATTTATATATGTTTTTTGGTATATGGATTATTAGGGGTCTAGTAGAACCCCTTAGACAAGCTGAAATCCGGAACTTTATTAGGACTAACAGGCTATCCTGTGTTGGTATTGTGGAAACAAAAGTCAAGGCCTCTCTTTTTGCTGGTATTACTAGAGGCTTAGGTGCTAATTGGCGGTGGATTTCCAACTATGAATTTTCCCCTCGTGGCAGAATATGGGTTGGTTGGGATCCGAATGAGCTGGAGTTAAACCTTATTTTCTCTTCCTCCCAAATGATTCATGCTCAGCTAAGATTTCTGAATTTGCATAAATCTTGCCTCCTCACAATTGAATGTGGAGAACATTCATTCGTGAATCGGTGTCTGTTATGGGCTGACCTTCTTCGGCTTTCCTCGTGTGATACTCCGTGGATAGTTGCTGGAGATTTCAATGCCATCAGAGACCCAGATGATAGAGTTGGTAGTTCAACCCCGTGGATTCCGGCTTTTGATGAGTTTGGGGACTGCCTAAACCAGGCGGGATTAAAGGACCTTCGGTATGTGGGGTGTAGATACACTTGGTCACATTCTTCAGGGGTCAACCGCAAACTTCGCAAGATTGATCGAGTACTCATCAATGACTATTGGAATCAGCATTTCTCCTTCTCTGAAGCTACCTTTCTTTCTCCAGGTATTTCGGATCACTCCCCCATGGTGATTAAAATTATGCCACCTCAAAACTCCAAGAAACCCTTCAAGTTTTTTAACTTTTGGACTTCACATCCAAATTTCTTGGATCTAGTAGCTCAAGCTTGGAATACCCATCTAGTGGGCACCCATATGTATGTGATTTGTTGCAAACTGAGATTACTTAAACTCAAGTTGAAACACCTGAACAGAAGCTCGTTTTCAGCTATCTCCACAAGGACTGAACAAGCCAGATCAGACCTCTATGCTGTCTAGGCAGCCTTGGAACTCCTTCCCTTTGATCAAACCCTTCTTGCTAGTGAATTGGAGTACACCAGAGCTTTCTCTGCTTTGAGATTACAAGGAAGGGGACTTGAATACCAAATTCTTTCACCATTTTGTCAACAAAAGGAGATTACAAAATCATATCCTCTCGGTGTCCACAGATGATGGGATTCTACTTACTGATCCTCTTGCGGTCAGGAACCATATTGTTAGTCACTTTCAAGAGCTGCTCACCGGTAATTCTGCTTCCATTCAGCCTTCTTCTGGAGAGATAGGTGAATTTATTGGTCGGGCCTTAGATGAGAATCAGAAGACCCTTCTAGTACAACCAGTTACGGATGAGGAAATTCAGTCTACTCTCTTTTCACTTGCTAAAGGTAAGGCCCCTGGGCCGGATGGGTATAATGTTGATTTCTTCAAATCCTCCTGGGAGATCATTGGACCCTCTGTTCTTACCGCGGTAAGAGATTTCTTTGAGTCTGGCTGCTTGCTTAAAGAACTAAATAACACCATTTTAACCTTGGTGCCGAAGACCCCAAATGCCTCGGCCATGAATGACTTCCGGCCGATTGCATGCTGCAACACCCTGTACAAATGCATTTCTAAAATCCTGGCTAGGCGTATTGCACATGTTCTTCCAACTTTGATTAGTCCTTCCCAAACGGCTTTTGTAAAAGGGCGCAGAATTAGCGAAAACATCATGATTGCTCAGGAGCTGTTTGCAGATTTTCATCATGAGGCCTACCTTCCTAAGTGCGCTATTAAAGTGGATTTTCAGAAAGCTTATGACATAGTTGACTGGAACTTCATTGAAAAGGCCCTAAAGGCCTTCAAATTTCCGGTTTTCTTCATCAAGCTAATCATGGCTTATGTTACAACATCCAAATTCTCGGTGTCAATCAATGGGGAATTACATGGTTTTTTTGCTAGTTGCCGTGGTATACGTCAAGGCGACCCCCTTTCGCCATATCTTTTCATCTTGGTTATGAAAGTCGTCTCTGGTATCCTTAAGGCCAAAACTGACAATCGGGATTTCCGTTGGTTCTGGCGTTGCAAAAAAACCCGGTTATCTCACCTATTTTTTGCGGATGATGTACTCCTTTTTTCAGAAGCCCACTTGAGGTCGGTTGCTCTGATTAAGGAATCTCTGGATATGTTCTCTGAATGGTCTAGCCTAAAACCAAATTCTAGGGAAAGTAATATCTTCTTATCGGGAGGGACTCCGGCTCTTCGTGGCCAACTTTTTCAACAAGGTACTCTTCCTTTTCGTTATTTATGTGTGCCCATTATCTCATCTAGACTTCGTAAAGAGGATTGTAAAACCTTGGTTGATTCTATAACTGCTCGTGCCCGCTCGTGGACTCAACGATTCTTGTCCTTTGCTGGCCGGCTGCAACTTATTAAATCGGTATTGCATTCCATTCAAGTGTATTGGGCCACTATTTTTTCCCTTCCGAAATCAGTTTTGTATCGAATTGAGACTATCTTGAGGCAATTTCTATGGAAAGGCCCTGAATTAGGCATGGGTGGAGCTAGGGTAGCGTGGAATGCTGTTTGTCTACCCAAGGAAGAAGGTGGCCTTGGTTTACGCTGCCTTGTAGATTACAATAGAGCAATGACTCTTAAGCATATTTGGCTTCTATTTTCTGATAAGGAATCCATGTGGTGCAAATGGATACATTCAACTTTCTTAAAATCTAACTTTTGGACTGTATCCAAACCTACTTTCTGTTCTTGGACTTGGAAGAAAATCTTGGATTTGCGAGTCTCCGCTCAAGCTCTATTTCGATGGAAAATTGGAAACGGCCTCTCTGTCTCCTTTTGGTTTGATTGGTGGCATAACAAAGGCCCCCTCTACCTTCTCTTCAGCAATTCGGATATCTATCAGTCGAGGATCCCCAGGGAGACTTCGGTTCGGGGATTCTATGATTATACTTGGCAACCTTCAGCTACTTTGAACTCTATCTTGAGCTGGACAGAACCACCTCCTATTTTTGTGGAAGATGCACCGGATGATCTGATATGGGCTCCCCATCCATCGGAATCCTTCTCGGTTTCGCTCGTCTGGAAACATATCAGAACAAAAGGGCATCCAGCCCCTTGGCACTCATTTATTTGGGATCTTCATATTACACCCCGCCATTCCTTTCTATTATGGTTAGTATCTCTTAACCGTCTGCCTTCTCAGGTATTCCTCTTGCAAAACCGCAGAGTTGATACTGCTGTGTGCGCCTTCTGTGGGTCTGTTCCGGATTCTGTCAACCACCTTTTCTTTCAATGCTCGTCTACGAGTAGGCTGGCATCCTTTTGGGCAACTAAGTGCAATCTCCTTTGGCGCAACCGACCCTGGCACTTCCTGGGCAATGAAAGTCTGCGGTGGCTCTTCCTTTGCTCACCGACTTTCCAGATTCTCATTTGGTGCCCTTTGTCATATCATTTGGATTGAAAGGAACAACTCCATTTTCAGAAACAAGGATATCTAGATCCCGGGTATGCGCAAACATCTCCTCAAAGTGGTGAAGGATAAAGCCATCTCTATGGGATCAATCGCTGATACCCCTACAAACCGGAAGCTACAAAGGAATTGGGAACTCTCTCCTTCAATCTTTGAAGTCTATCGAGCGGCTCCTTAATTCAGTAGTATAGGTTCCTTGTTTTTGGTTGGCCTTTTTTTTGGCTAGTTGTATAGTTCTTGCTAGGCCACTTTTAACCCCATTCGGACATAAGTCCTAGTTGGGTCGAGAGTTGTCCTTAGCTTTAGTTTGTATATGGTGTGTTGAAAAGTAATACATATTCTTACCCTTACCAAAAAAAAAAAAACAACTGCGAAAGCATACACTTTGCATTTTCACCATCTCGGGTGACTGTTCACGCGAGCTGGAAAATGCTCTCTTCTGCAATCCGCGCATGCACTGTTCACCCGGCGGTGAGCTGTTGATTCCGGCGGATTCCGGTGGGGGTTGGAGCCGATTTTTGGAGACAAGGTCCCCCGGACTGTCCTCTTCTTCTTCTCCAAAGGACTCCTCTTCATTCTCAGTGTAGAAGCCGGGCCATCAGATCTGATTCGTGCCCTTACTTGTGTTCTGCTGGGATCCCTGCCACTCTGAGTGTTCTTTTGTTGGCTTGTCTACTGTAGGTCGCCACTCCCTCCTGAAGGTATTCTTCGTTGCCTCTTCCTCTATGGTGGGGCTGGGCTGGTGATTCGGGTGGAAGCATTTAGGTCTGGTAGAGGAAGACATTCTGTTGTTATTCTCAGTCTTGATCTATATGTTGCTGTGTTGGTTGACTGGTTGGTGGAAATAGTGGGGTAACTTGCTAATTTTATTCCATATGGAGGAGACTTTGAGAATCCCCTCGCCTGGCCCCTCCCCTGTTGTTGTAGCTCAACAGGCGGTAGATGGTTCTGCTAGAATCAGTAAGGCAGTAGAGCTCAAAGGAAAATCTACCCTCCTCTCTCATGAGGTCGATCTCCCTACTAGACCTAGGATATTCCAGAAAGGAAATTCCAGTCATAGCCAAAGTCGGGGCCGACCGAAGAATAAAAGCCGTTCTCTTAGGCGTGTCCACAATCCAGGACCTTCAATTCGCTCTGCTCCCATGCCGAGTTCATAAAGGAAATCAAAGCTGGCTGAACAGAATCCTAGTCGGCCTCATGGCCAACCCATCCATGCACCTGCTCCTAGAACGTGGGCAAATGTGGCAAGGGTATTGACCAAAGGTTACAATCTATCATATGTTCCATCGCTGGTGGAGGATGGTGAAGTGATTGTAGACATTACACCAGAGGTAGTTGCTGATGAGAATCCCCTGTGGCTAGAATGCATTGTTGGTCATTATATTGGGAAGAAAATTGTAACAGTCTGAATTTTCGATCATTTTCCCGGGATTTAGGAAATGAATTTGATCAATGCACTATAGTGTGGTCTCACCCGGAAATGCGCATTCACGGGATGCTAACCTTAGGGGTAGGGCCGTTACGGGATTGAGTTCGCACGACCAAAGAACTCGACCTGGGTTCGATCTTCGACCATATGGATTGACGAGGGAATGTTTTGAGCCAGCCGAGACCGGTCTACTTGATTGATCGTGTCCGAAGGGAACTAGCGACAGACCCTCGCAATTATATGACAACCGAGGTCGTCCTGGGTGGAGTAAACTTAAACGTGATTTGACTTAGTGTCGGTCACGGGTCGAGAGCGCGTAATTCCAGAGAGCCACCCGTTAGCCAGAGATAAGCTAAAGTTGCGATTGCTC
Organism: Syzygium oleosum; assembly: GCF_021117445.2. Lineage (NCBI taxonomy): Eukaryota > Viridiplantae > Streptophyta > Magnoliopsida > Myrtales > Myrtaceae > Syzygium > Syzygium oleosum. The sequence continues at coordinate 509,289 of NW_026607520.1, read as the reverse complement.
GATTTTAGTCATTTCTTGGAATTCGGGCCCGGGAATCGAGAATTTTGAAAGTGACAATTTTGGACGGCCGATGACGTTTTCGACTTGGCCAACCTTGGGGCCACCCATTTCTGCAAAAAAATAGATTTCGGTCCGGGGCCGGAAAAATTACGGTTTTGCCCCTGTGGGCACCGAGGCTGGATTCGGAGGCCGTTTGAGGTTATTTTTCACGGCCAAGGTCATTTTGGGGTGGCCACGCACATTCAGAGTGGTTTTGACCAAAAATTGGAATTTCGACAAAAATTGGAAAAATAATATTATTTTATTCTCGAGACTTTGAAGTGGATTTTCGAGGGCTTGCGCGATGAATTTCTCGATTCCGACGCCATATTATGTTGGACACGCACATATGGAACACGTATGTGCGAAAATTGGAATTTCGGTTCGGGATCGAAAAATTACGAAAATACCCCTAGGCCATTTTTAATTAATTCCGAAATTTGGATTAATTTTGGGATTAACCAAGGTGAGTTAGGCTTAACTCAGGTCTGGTCAACCATGGTTAAGAGTAAATGACCATTCTACCCCTAAATTATTGGATGAGAAGGAAAGAAAGCCATTGGATCAAGGGCAAAATTGTCCAATTGGCTTAGATTGAGACACATGGATTCCACTCACACCAACTTTGACTCATTTGACCAGACCCTCTCTCTCTCCTCTCAGCCTATTCGGTCATTTCCCCCGTGAAAATTCTTCTTCTTCTTCTTTTCTTGTTCTGCAGTTCGGTTACTGCATTTTCTGGTACTGTTCACGCTGGAACAGTACCAGCCGGAAGCCGCCGGCCGCCCACCGGCCGTCGTCACGACCCCGGACCTCCCTCTCACTGTTTAGCCACCACGGCCCGGTTTTTGTCCAAAACAGCCTTGTTTCTCTCTTTTTCTCTTTCCGGTCTGCAAACAGCACCCGGAGCTTCGCCGGAGCTCCGATCGCCGTTCCGTCGACACCCGGCCATCCAGCCTCGCCGTACGTTGCCGTCCGGCCACGATCCGTAAAGTGTCCGTACGGAGTGCATTCACCGTCGATATGGATCACCGTTTCACGCCGGACCGTCGGACGCCAGCCATCATGAAGCACCTCTCCACCGTCCCGACTGTCCGTACGGTGTCCGTACGAAAAATACTGTTCACGGCACCGTGCGAAATCACTGTTCACGCCGTCCGTACATCGCCGGCGACGCCGCGCCATTCGGCTTGCCGCTGTCCGGCCCGTTCCGGCCAGTTCTGTCTCGCCTTTTGGGTAAGTGTTTTGCCCAAATGTCATTTAGGACCTCGGGTATTTCTAGGCTCGTTTGAAGTTCGGTTTAAGTGATTTTAGGGGCTGTTTGCTGGCTTTGATATGCCGTGTGATGTGCTGTGAGTGGCTGTTAGATACGCAGTTAGTACCATTAGGACCGGCTCGTAATTTTATGAAAGTGCCGTGAAGAGCCTGGAGTGAGATATGGTGATTTTGAGGGCGAAAAAGACTGATTGATGGCTGTGATGTGTGGTTTGAGGTGCTGTGGGGTGCTGTTTGTCATGTGGTTGGTACTGTTAGGTCCGGCCCGAGATTTTGTGAAATTGTTGTGAAGGGCCTGAACTGATTTGATAACGTTTGGGTGTGGAGAAATGCCAGTTTGTGTGTTGATCGTGTGTGTTGTGATATGACCGTGTGGTTGTGGCTGATTTGGGATTGTGCTTGGGCGATTGTGGGTAGGCCATGTGTCGCGTGTGTGTGGCCATGAAGTGTGGTGGTGTGGTAGTGCATTCGCGTATTGTATTCGCGTGCCAACAATGTGTGATTGGGTGTTCGTGCGGTGTTTGTGTGACGAGGTTGTGTAAATGTGAAATGTGTGTGAAGTGTGTATGTTTGGCAGTGTGTTTGTGTGGTGGCGTGGCAAGTGTGGTTTGAGTGGAACGAGGGTACGGAAATGTGAGATTGGTTGGAAAGGATCCGTCCTGAGGCGTGTACGTTTACGCGGGACGATGCCGTCCCTGACGAGGTGACGATGCCCGGCCCGACTGGGTGTCGATGCCTGACGTGGTCAGAAGACCGTTGGCATGATGCGTTTTACGCGGGCGCGGTAGAAGGAAAGTGTGTGTAGGATTCCGTCCTGAGGCGTGTACGTTTTCGCGGGACGATGCCATCCCTGACGAGGTGACGATGCCCGGCCCGACGGGGTGACGATGCCTGACGAGGTCAGAAGACCGTTGGCCTGATGCGTTTTACGCGGGCGCGGTAGTGGTGGAAAGGTTGAGAATGAGTGGGATTTGGCAAGACAAGCGAGAGGATTGTGGAAAGTGACGCATGGTGTGAGTAGCGTGCGAGTGTGTTTGTATCGCGTGATGTGATGCTTAATTATGGGGTAGAAACTGCTAGGCACGGTATGGGACGTGCCCAAGTGGTTTCTGTCTTATAATTAAGGCACGCGCGCGTCTGTATTCCTTGCTGTGATGTGTTGGCTGTGTTATTGTCTAACGTGCAGGAATGTGCATGATGGATTCCAGGTAGGGTCGCATGTGATTGTTAGTTTGGCCAATCGTTGTATGTTATGTGTGTTTTCGTCTGGCGGTACGTGAGTGCCTACGTGGGGTTTGGGGTTGTACACTTATTGAGATTCGTCTCACGGTTGTATAACCGCCACTTTCGAACCCGGCCCTAAACCCGGAAGTGTGCCTTTTCTTTTGGAAGTCCGGGAGGCTGCATTGGTGCCCAGTGGAGTCGCAGTGAGTTCCAGAGATTCAAGCCAGAAATTCAGAAGCAGAATGGAAGAGGGCGACCCCTAGGTTTTTCCCTAGGGTGTTTTAGGGGTTGTATAACTTGGGTTATCCGATAGTGAAGTTAAGATAACCAAACCCCTGAACTTTTGTTTAAACGGTGACTGAGGATGTTAGTTTGTATTTATGTCTGTAATATGATGTTTGTATATTTGGTGTTGTATGAAAATGTGGTTGCTGGATTGTTCTGTTGTTCTATCCCGTTGTCGTTATTATTTGTCCGGGGTTTTAGTATTCGCTTCCGCATGTGGCTATGATGTTTGGGTTGGGTCGGCGACGTTCCTGGGACGTCGCATCATTTCGACCGGAGCAGGGGATGCCGCGAGCTCGTTGGGGTTCGGGGCGTGACAAAAATTCCATTCAAGCTAACCGAAGAAGCCATTAAGAAAGCTTGGGGAGATCAAGTAGTTGATGTTAAACTGCATGAAAATGGATTCTACTTCTTTCGAGTCCCGAATGCTGAGTTCCGCAGGAAGCTAATTGATTTGGGCCCGGTTTCCATCTTTAGTAGCACTTTGATGCTCCAGCAATGGCATCCAAAACTGAAGCTTAAGAAAGGTATTTTAGACTCTATTCCAATATGGGTCAGGCTAAGAGATATTCCTTTCTCCCTATGGTCTCCGGCTAGTATTGGTCGCATTGCAAGCGCCATTGGCAAACCGCTATACGTGGATTTGCAAACAGAACAGATGACCAGGATCTTTTATGCTCGGGTCTGTGTGGAAATTAAGGCCACAAATCCCAGAGTAGATTCAATAAAGTTCCGTTGGGACAGTGAAGTGAATGTGATCAATATCAAATATGAATGGAAACCTATGGCGTGCACTTCCTATGGTATCTTTGGCCATAAATTGGGCTCAAGTGGATTTGAATGTGCCCCTGCACATACTGAACAAAGAGCTCAGACTTCTGCTCGACCTCAGGGAGCAGACGGTTGGACTCAGGTCACCAGGAAAAATGGGAAATCTGCTTCGGGCAAGCCAACCAACCACATTTGTCCTGCACCAGATCCAGTTCTGCCTCCGAATTTGGGGGAGGAAGTTATTCTGCCTCATGGCTTGAATCCTTCTGGGGAACCTTCCAGGATAGGTAATGCGCTGATTCTGTCTAAGGACCCTGAGGCAGGTCCAAGCCATTCCCCAGCTCCATGTCCTCCGAGACTAATTGACCAGCAGTGTGAGGATTATTCTCATAACTCTCAGTCGTCCACAGAAGACTCCTCAGCCTCCCGGACCTTAGATAAGACCATTGACTCCGAAGATATGGTGGAGGAGGAACCAGCTCTGGTTTATCCTCCTAACACTCGATCGAGAGCTATGCATCCAATGCCACGGATGAGATCTCCAAACCCTCTCCCGGCTCTATACCTAGTCCGATATGTCCTGTAAAGGAATCTGGCCCGTCTTCCTCGAATAAGAAATCCAACAGGAGGAGGCCAAAGAAATCTATGAGGTGACCTACATAGCCTTATTATATATGTTTTTTGGTATTTGGAATATCAGGGGTCTAGTAGAACCCCTTAGGCAAGCAGAAATTCAAGCCTTTATTAGGACAAACCGGCTTTCCTGTATTGGTATTGTTGAAACAAAAGTCAAAGCCTCTTCTTTTGATGACATAGCTAGAAGCTTATGTTCTAATTGGCGGTGGATTTCCAACTATGAATCTTCTCCTCTTGGTAGAATATGGTTTGGTTGGGACCCGATTGAGATGGGGATGAACCTTATTTTTTCTTCTTCCCAAATGATACACGTTCAGCTAAGGCTTTTGCATATGCAACAAGATTGTCTTCTCACAATTGTATACGGAGAACATACCTTTGTGAAACGGCGTCCTCTATGGGCTGATCATCTTCGACTCTCTCCGTGTGATATTCCATGGACTGTTGCTGGAGATTTCAACGCCATCAGAGACCCGGCTGATAGAATGGGTAGTTCAACTCCGTGGATTCTGACCTTTGAAGAACTCGGGGACTGCCTTAACCAAGTGGGCCTAGAGGATCTCCGATATGTGGGATGTAGATACACATGGTCTCACTCTTCAGGTGTTAATCGAAAAGTTCGTAAGATTGATCGGGTGCTCATTAACGACCATTGGAATCAGAACTTCTCCTTCTCGGAAGCCTCCTTCCTTGTGCCAGGTATCTCTGACCACTCTCCCATGGTGATCAAAAAATTACCGCCATTTTCATCCAAGAAACCTTTTAAGTTTTTTAACTTTTGGATTTCTCACCCGAAATTCTTGGACTTAGTTGCTCAAGCTTGGGATTCTAGCTTCGTGGGCACTCCTATGTATATGGTTTGTTGCAAACTTAGACTTCTTAAATCCGAGTTGAAACTCTTGAATAGAAGTTCTTTCTCAGATATTTCCTCAAAGACTGAAAAAGCCAGACCAGATCTCTATGCTGTCTAGGCCGCTTTGGAACTTCTTCCTTTTGATCAGACATTGCTTGATAGAGAAATGGAACACTTACGAACTTTCTCTGCCTTGAGAATACAAGAAGAATCCTTCTTTAGGCAGAGTCCAGAATTAGTTAGCTCAAGGAGGGTGACTTAAATACTAAATTCTTTCACCACTTTGTCAACAAAAGGCAGTTACAAAATCGAATACTCTCGGTGACTACAGAAGCGGGGGTTACAGTAACCAACCCACAGGCTGTTAGGAGTCACATTGTTGGCCACTTTCAGGAGCTCCTCAATGGTAATTCTGCTTCTATTTAGCCCTCTGTATTGGAGATAGGTGACTACATTGGTCGAGTCTTAGATGAAAACCAAAGACACACCCTAGCTCAGCCGGTTTCGGATGGGGAAATTTAGTCTACCCTTTTCTCGCTCGCCAAAGGCAAAGCTCCTGGGCCGGATGGATATAACGTCGATTTCTTCAAATCCTCTTGGGACATCACTGGACCATCCATTCTCATGGCGGTAAGGAATTTCTTTGAGTCCGGTTGCATGCTCAAAGAGATCAACAATACCATCCTAACTCTTGTGCCGAAGTCCCCTAATGCCTCAGCCATGAACGATTTCCGTCCGATTGGATGTTGCAATACCATATACAAATGCATTTCTAAAATTCTGGCTAGGCGTATTGCACATGTTCTCCCAACTTTGATTGGCCCTCCCCAAACGGCCTTTGTTAAAGGACGCATAATTAGTGACAACATCATGATTGCTCAAGATTTGTTTGCGGACTTTCACCATGAGGCCTACCTTCCTAAATGCGCCATCAAGGTGGATTTTCAGAAAGCATGACACTGTTGACTGGGATTTTATTGAAAAGGCTCTAGTTGCCTTTAAATTTCCGGAGTTCTTCATCAAGCTGGTTATGGCGTGTGTCTCAACAGCCAAATTTTCCGTCTCAATCAATGGGGAATTACATGGGTTTTTTGCTAGTTGCCGAGGGATTAGACAAGGCGACCCGCTCTCTCCTTACCTGTTCATCCTGGTTATGGAAATCTTCTCCGGTATTCTAAAGGCAAAAACAGCCTCTTCGAACTTCCATTGGTTCTGGCGCTGTAAAAAGACCCACTTATCTCATCTATTTTTTGCGGATGACGTTCTCTTATTTTCAGAAGCTCACCTCAGGTCGGTTGAAATAATCAAGGCTTCTCTTGATTTGTTCTCTGACTGGTCTGGACTGAAGCCAAATACTAGGAAAAGTAACATCTTCTTCTCGGGAGCGACTCCGGTTCTTCATGGCCAACTTATTTAATGCCTCGGCTTCCAACAAGGTACACTTCCTTTTCGTTATCTAGGCGTGCCCATTATCTTGTCTAGACTACGTAAAGAGGATTGTAAATCCTTGATTGATGCTATAACTGCTCGGGCAAGGTCCTGGACTCAGCGTTTCTTGTCCTTTGCCGGTCGACTTCAGCTAATCAAGTCAGTCCTTCATTCCATTCAAGTGTATTGGGCAACTATATTCTCTATCCCGAAATCAGTGTTATATAAAATAGAGGCCATATTGCGGCAATTTCTATGGAAAGGTCCTGATCTAGGTGTGGGAGGAGCTAAGGTAGCGTGGAACACTGTCTGCCTACCAAAAGTAGAAGGAGGTCTTGGGATTCGGCGTCTTGTAGACCACAATAGAGCCATGATTCTTAAACACATATGGCTTCTTTTTTCTGATAAAGAATCTATGTGGTGCAAATGGATACATTCAAATTTCTTAAAGAAAAACTTTTGGGTCGTATCCAAACCTACGTTTTGCTCTTGGACATGGAAGAAAATCTTGGATATGCGAGCCTCCGCTCAAGCTCTCTTTCGATGGAAGATTGGCAATGGACACTCGGTATCCTTCTGGTTTGATTGGTGGCATAACAAAGGCCCTCTCTACCTTATTTTCAGTGATGTAGACATATATTAGTCACGGATTCCTCGGGACACTTCGGTTCGAGACTTCTACGATCGTGTATGGCAACCTTCAGCCACTTTAGATACTATCTTGAACTGGCCGGAACTACCACCAACCTTTGTGGATATTTCTTCGGACAAGATGACATGGACCTCACATCCATCGGAATCTTTCTCTGTTGCGCTAGCATGGAATCATATCAGGAGAAGAGGGCATCCAGCCCCTTGGCACTCATTCATTTGGGACCACCATATTACCCCCCGACATTCCTTTCTTTTATGGTTAGTCTCTCTTAATCGGCTGCCTACTCAGGTTCTTCTCTTGCAAAACCACAGGATTGGCTCAGCAATGTGCGCCTTCTGTAGTACCACACCAGATTCGGTAAACCACCTGTTTTTTTGCTGCACTTCTACAAGTAGGCTGGCTTCTCTTTGGGCAACAAAATGCAACCTCCCATGGTGCAACCGACCTTGGCAAGAGCATATTCAGTGGGCAATGAAAGTTTACGGTGGTTCTTCCTTTGCTCACCGCCTATCTAGATTTTCATTCGGCGCCTTATGTCATATCATTTGGACTAAAAGGAACAATTCTCTCTTCAGGAACAAGAATGTCTATATCCCGGGTATGCGCAAACATCTTATCAAAGTGGTGAAGGATAAAGCCATATCCTTTGGGGGAATTGCGGACACTCCAATGAACCGGCGATTACAAAGGAATTGGGGACTTGCTCCTTCAATCTTCGAAGCAATGCCGATAGCCTCTTAGACTCGTTGTACTAGTTCTTTTGGTTCTTTGCTTAGCCTCTTTGTGGGCTTGTTGTATAGCTCTTGCTAAGGCATCTTTGACCCCATTCGGAAATCTCAGTCCTTGTTGGGTCGAGGGTTGCATCGGGCTTTAGTTTGTATATGGTGTTTTGAAAAGTAATACATATTCTTACCTTTACCAAAAAAAAAAAACCAACTGCGAAAGCATCACTTTTCATTTTCACCATCTCGCTGGTACTGTTCACTCGAACTGGAAAATGCTCTCTACTGGTTCCTCGCGGGTACTATTCACTCGACGGTGGGAGGCTGTTTCCGGCTGATTCCGGTGGTGATTGGAGCTGGTTTTCGGAAGCAAGGTCCTTTGGACTCTCTTCTTCTACCCCTTCAAAGGATTTCCCTTCGTTCTCAGTATAGAGGGCGGGCTTCCAGATCTGAATTCGTGTTTCTGGTGGGGTGTTCATCGAGGGTACTATTCACCTAAAGGTGTTCGGTCTATTCCGGTGGTGATTGGAGCTGGCTTTCGGAAGCAAGGTCCCTTAGACTCTCTTCTTCTGCTCCTTCGAAGGAATCCTCTTTGTTCTCAGTAGAAGGCGGGCGTCCATATTTGAATTCATCCTTCTGGTGGTTTTTCATCGCAGGTAATGTTCACCCGACGATGTCTGATCTATTCGGGCGGGTTCCGACGGTGATTGGAGCTAGCCTTGGAGACAAGGCCTCCTCTGCCTCTCTCCATTAAGGCTGAGTTTCCCTCCTGAAGGTACTCTTTGTATCTCTTCTTCTGTGGTGGGGCTGGTTCTCGGTACTCTGGTGGTTGCATTTATTCTGGATAGATCCTGCTGCTGGCTTTTGATTTGGTCGATGGTGCTGCTTTGGGTTGACTGGCTGGTGGAAGTGTATGTGTGCTGTTGTTGACCCTATGGAGGAGGTTAATATGAACTCTTTACCCGGCCCCTCCCCTGTTGCCCAGACTCAAAAGGTGATTGATGCTCCTAAGGATTTACGAAGGACATTTGAAAACAGGGGTAAATCTACCTCTATGGACCATGTAACTGATCCTCCTACTGGCCCTAGGCTCTTGAAAGGCAACTTCAGCTGTAGTCAAAGTAGAGGTCGATCGAAGTATAGAAGCCGTTCTATTAGGCGAGCCCAAGCAGGACCGTCTGGTCGGGCTGTCCTAAGGCCAAACTCAGTGGGGAATTCCAATGTCCCGAAAAACAACTCTACTAATCCTCAAGTCCAACCCGCCCCTGTCCCTGCAGCTCGAACATGGGCAAATGTGGCGAAGGTATTGACTAAAGGATACCAATTAGCATATGTCCCCCCTTTGATGGAAGATGGTGAAGTCATTGTCAACATCACACCAGAGGTAGTTGCTGATGAGAACCCACGTTGGCTGGAATGTATTGTCGGACACTATATTGGTAAGAAAGTTCCCTTCAAGTTAACCGAAGAAGCAGTTAAGAAATCTTGGGGAGACCAAGTAGTTGATGTAAAGCTACATGAGAATGGTTTCTATTTCTTCCAAGTTCCGAATGCTGAATTTCGCAGAAAGATTATTGATTCGGGACCAGTTTCCATCTTTAGTAGCACAATGTTGCTCCAACAATGGCACTCGAAAATGAAGCTTAAGAAAGGTTCCTTTGATTCCCTCCCGGTTTGGGTTAAACTAAGAGATATTCCATTCTCTCTATGGTCTCCGGCTGGAATTGGGCGAATAGCCAGCGCTATAGGGAATCCACTATATGTGGATAGGCAAACAGAACTTATGACCCGGATTTCTTATGCTCGTGTATGTGTGGAAATTAAGGCCATTACTCCCCGAGTGGAAGCAGTTAAGTTTCGCTGGGATGATGAAGTGAATGTGATCAACATTGAATATGAATGGAAACCTCTGGTATGTTCTTCTTGTGGTATTTTTGGTCACAAATTGGGTTCCAGTGGATTCGAATGCGCTTCAGCACATACTGAACATAGAGCTCAGACTAGTTCTCGACCTCAAGGAACAGATGGGTGGACCCAAGTCTCAAGGAAAAAAGGCAAACTGCCTCTTGGCAAGGATACCAATCAGCCCCAACATGCTCCAGAAGAACAAGTGGCACTAAACCAGGGGGAAAAAGAGCTTCCGTCTGCTGGTTTGAATCCCGCAGGAGATATCGCCCGGATAGGTTCTGACCTGGATCGGTCTAAGGACATAGAGGCTGGACAGAACCAGACCCCAGCAACATGTCCTATAGAGCAAATTGATCAGCAGGATGAGGATCATTCTCAAAGTTCACAGTCTTGCACAGAAGGCTCTTCTGAGTCTGGGATTTTGTTGGAGAAGACTACTGTTGCTGAAGACTTGCTGGAGATGGAACCAGCTTCTGTATGCCCCCCCAATACTCGTTCACGAACTATGGCATCCAGTGCTACGGATGAGACTTCTAAACCCTCTCACGGCACCACACCTACTTCGGCTTGTCCTGTAAAGGTACCTAACCTGTCCTCCTCTAAGAAATCTAAAAGGAGGAGGACAAGGAAATATCGGAGGTAACCTTCCCCGCCTAAATATATGTATTTTGGTGCTTGGAACATTAGGGGCCTAGTAGAACCCCTTAGACAAGCTGAAATTCGGAACTTCATTAGGACAAACAGGCTTTCCTGTGTTGGTATTATTGAAACTAAAGTTAAAGCCTCCATTTTTGCTGGTGTATCTAGAGGCCTATGTGCTAATTGTCGGTGGATTTCCAACTATGAATATTCCCCACTTGGTAGAATATGGATTGGATGGGACCCGAATGAGTTGGAGATAAATCTTATATCCTCTTCCTCCCAAATGATTCATTTTCAGCTAACGCTTTTGAATTTGTACAAGTCTTGTCTCCTCACAATTGTATATGGAGAACATACCTTTGTGAATCGGCGTCTGCTATGGGTTGACCTTCTTAGGCTCTCTGCGTGTGATACTCCATGGATTGTTGCTGGAGATTTCAATGCCATCAGAGACCCAGATGATAGAGTGGGTAGCACAACTCCATGGATCTCAGCCTTTGATGAGTTTGGGGACTGTCTAAACCAAGCGGGATTAGAGGATCTTCGATATGTTGGTTGTAGATATACTTGGCCTCATTCCTCTGGGGTTAATCGTAAACTTCGCAAGATTGATCGGGTGCTCATTAATGACCTCTGGAATCAGCATTTCTCCTTCTCTGAAGCAACCTTCCTTGCTCCAAGTATTTCTGATCACTCCCCCATGGTGATCAAAATTCTACCGACTCAAAATTCCAAGAAACCCTTCAAGTTCTTTAACTTTTGGACTACTCATCCAAAATTCTTGGACATAGTAGCTGAAACTTGGAACACCCATCATGTTGGCTTTCCTATGTATATGGTTTGTTGCAAACTGAGATTACTTAAAGTCAAGCTGAAATACCTGAACAGAAGCTCTTTCTCAGCTATTTCCACAAGGACTGAACAGGCCAGATCAGACCTTTACTCTGTCCAGGCAGCCTTGGAATGTCTCCCCTTTGATCAAAGCTTGCTTGCCAGGGAATTGGAGCTCACACAAGCCTTCTCTACCTTGAGAACACAAGAGGAATCCTTCTTTAGACAAAAATCCAGAATTCGATGGCTTAAGGAAGGGGACTTGAATTCTAAGTTCTTTCATCATTTTGTCAACAAAAGGCGGCTACAAAATCGAATCCTCTCGGTTTCTACAGACGATGGTACCATAGTAATTGATCCTCTTGCGGTCAGAAACCATATAGTTGGGCACTTCCAAGAATTGTTCAACGGTAGTCCCGCTACTGTTCAGGCTTCTTCCCGGGAGATAGCTGACTTTATTGATCCGGTCCTAGATGAGAATCAGAGGACCCTTCTAGCACAACCAGTCTCGGATGAGGAA
>NW_026607520.1:452500-487500 GCF_021117445.2 Syzygium oleosum | reverse complement strand
ATCAAGGTTGAATATGAATGGCGCCCAATCTCGTGCACGACTTGTGGCATCTTTGGGCACAAATGTCCTCCCACAAGTGTGATACCATCTGGGCCTTCCACAGAGCCTAGTCCTCCTATTAGTGCTGATAAAGCCCCTCACAACGCTGATTCATGGCAGACGGTGAGAAACAAAAAGGGCATTCCCCGCAATATTTCAGTAAATAATGCCTCCCCTGATAGTGGTGATCTCTCGGTCCCTCTCAAGATTTCTCAAAAAGGGGATCGCCAAACCCACTAGGTCAATGCAGCGACCTCTTTGGAAACCTCTCCGGATTCCTCTGACTCGGAAGACCAGATAGGTGATCATGGTAGCAATGTTGATAGTGAATCTGAGGATGAGTCTCCCTCCCCCCTCCCGACTATAACTCAACGCAAAGCTCCATTGAATCAAGCCGAAGTGCCAGCTAGCCATCCCTCTACTTCTGGAGTGGCCGACTCTTTGGCTGCAATCTCGACGGATGATGCTGATCTTGCTACCAAAGACCATCCTGTGCCTGTTACTAGGGGCCCAGTTCAAGAGAGCAGTCCCACAACTGCTAAGGCGGCCAGCCGTAAACCAAAAAAACGGGCTGGCACTAAAAGGAGGTAATTTCTCTAGACCCTTCCTTAATGTTTTTTGGCGTCTGGAATATTAGGGGTCTGGGCGACTCCATTAAACAGGCAGAAATAAGAGCCCTCGTTAGAGCTCACAATATATCCTGTCTTGGCATCCTTGAGACAAAGATTAATCCGACCCTTTTTGAATCCCTCTCCGTTGGACTCGTGCCGGGCTGGGAGTGGAAGACCAATTATGATCTTTCGCCGCGTGGTAGAATATGGATTGGGTGGAATCCGCAAGAAATAGACCTCCAAGTCCTTTCTAGAACCACCCAAGTTATCCATGGTCGGGTTCGTTTGTTGGCACTAAATAAGACTTGTCATGTTTCGGTTGTTTATGGTGAGCATACTTTTGTGGCTCGCCGTGCTCTTTGGGCGAGATCTTGTGCTTTCAAGTAGTCTGTTTGAAAATGAACCTTGGCCGGTTGCTGGGGATTTTAATGCTATAAGGGACAACTCTGATAGAATGGGTAGTTCTAACGCATGGTTGCCAGCCTTTGATGATTTCGGCATTTGTTTGGACCAAGCTGGTCTTGATGACCTGAGATATATTGGCCACCGGTTCTCTTGGTCAACTGCAGTGGGAGTAAATCGCAAGCAAAGGAAGATTGATAGGGTGCTGACTAATGCTAACTGGACCAGCTCGTTCTCTTACTCCGAGGCAAATTTCTTGGCCTCCGGAGTTTCTGATCACTCCCCGATGATCATCAGAATTGAACACGCAGTCTCATCGAGAAAGCCATTCAAATTGTTCAATTTTTGGCTATCTCATCAGGCTTTTCCGGATATTGTTAAGCAAGTGTGGGAGTCTCATATCACTGGAACTCCGATGTTCCGTCTGTGCCAAAAACTTAGATTTCTAAAAGGGAGACTGAAGCAATTGAATAGAGACTCGTTCTCTGACATTTCGGCTCGCACAGCTCAAGCAAGAGAGATGCTTACGTCCACCCAAGATTCCTTAGCTTGTGATCCTTCTAATATGGATCTGGCGAACCTAGAAAAGGAGCAGCTTCTCAACTTTTCTAATCTCCGTCTCCAGGAGGAAGCTTTTTACAAACAAAAATCGAGGATAAGATGGCTGAATGATGGGGACTTGAACACCAAATATTTTCATCATTTCGTCAACAAGAGGCAGCATAGCAACCGTATCCTCTCCGTCTTGGACTCTAATGGTGTCCTCCTTTCAGACCCGACACTAGTCCATAACCATATTATCTCGCATTTTCAGACTCTTTTATGCGCAAGAGATTCTGATGATCGGCCTTCCTATGCTGACATCCAGCCTATGGTGGCTCGTACTCTCAGTAGTGAACAAATCAACCTGTTATCCAAGGAGGTCTCGGAGTCCGAAATTCGTAAGACTCTCTTCTCCCTTGCCAAAGGTAAGGCCCCGGGGCCGGATGGGTACAATGTTGATTTCTTTATCTCCTCTTGGCAAGTCGTTGGGCAGTCGGTTATATTGGCTATTAAGGATTTTTTTCGTCGCCGCATGCTAAAGGAGATCAATGCCACTATTATTACACTTGTCCCCAAGGTTTCAAATGCCACGGGAATGAACGACTTTAGACCAATTGCATGCTGTAATACAATTTACAAGTGTATAGCCAAAATCCTGGCTAACCGAATTGCTGCTGTGTTGCCGTCAATTATAAGTCCTCAGCAGAATGCTTTTGTAAAGGGTAGGAGAATAGGAGACAATATACTCCTCGCACGGGAGTTATTTGCGTGCTTTCACCATGAACCCTATCTACCTAAGTGTGCCATCAAAGTTGATTTCGAAGGCTTATGACACTCGTAGACCGGAATTTTTTGAAATCAGTTCTGGAAGTCTTTGGGTTCCTTACGATGATCATGAAACTTGTTATGGAATGTGTCACTTCTCCTAAATTCTCGATAGCTATCAATGGAGAATTACATGGTTTCTTTGCTAGTGGAAGAGGAATAGGCAAGGCGACCCCCTATCTCCATACTTGTTCACGTTGGTTATGGAAATATTCTCTGGAATTCTGAATTCACAAACTAGGCTCCCGGGTTTTAAATTCTACTGGAGATGTAAGCCCTCTTGCCTAACACACATGTTCTTTGCCGATGATGTCCTTCTATTTTTAGAGGGAAATATCACATCTGCCACCCTCCTTAAAGAAGGGATTCAGCTCTTTTCCAATTGGTCGGGTCTTTACCCGAACCCCAACAAAAGTGAAGTGTATTTTTCTGGTGGAGCTGCAGATACTAAGGATCGTATTCGAGCTACCTTGGATTTTATTGAAGGCACGCTCCCTTTCCGTTACCTCGGGGTACCCATCCTCGCTTCGAGGATAACGAAAGCGGACTGTAACTCGCTTGTTAACTCCATAACGGCTCGGGCACGCTCTTGGTCCCATCGTTTTCTGTCTTTTGCTGGGCGACTGCAACTAATCAGGTCTGTTCTCTATGCTATGCAAGTATATTGGACCAATGTCTTCACTATCCCCCAATCTATGCTGCATAGAATAGAAATGATTCTTCGGCAATTTCTGTGGAAAGGTCCTGAATTGGGTATTGAGGGGGCTAAAGTCCCATGGAATGAAGTCTGTTTGCCTAAGGAAGAAGGTGGGCTGGGCATTCGTAGGCTCATTCGATTGCAATAGAGCAGCGATGTTAAAACACATATGGATTCTATTTTCAGATAAAGAGTCCTTATGGTGCAAATGGATCCATTCTACCTTCCTCAAGAATAAAAACTTTTGGTTGGTACCGAAGCCCACCTTCTGCTCTTAGGCTTGGAAGAAAATCCTGGATCTCCGGTCCCAATTTCGACTGCAATTTCGTTGGCATATAGGTGATGGCTCATCTGTATCATTTTGGTTTGATAATTGGCACCCTAAAGGCCCTCTTTATGAATTGTTCTCTAATAGAGAAATATATTCCTCTGGCATCCCGAGAAGTGCAACTGTCCAGGATTTCTTTTGCTCTTCATGGCATGCATCTTCCTTCATGGGAAGTTTCAACTCATGGACCGACCCATTACCAACAATCGGTGACAGTCTCCGATACCTTCTTTTGGCAAAGCCATTCTACTGGGACATTCTCCACAGCATCGGCGTGGGAGTTCATCAGAACCAAGAGACCAAAAGTGTTCTGGAGCTCCTTTATTTGGGACCGTAGCATTGCACCAAGGTATGCCTTTTTTCTATGGCTTATCTCCAAAAATAGGCTCCCAACTCAAAGTTGTGTTACTCAACTACAAATGAAATTTCGAAGTCGTTTGTGCATTACGTAAATGTAGACCGGATTCTATAGGCCACTTGTTTTTTGGTTGCCAATGCACGGGATCCCTTGCATTGTTTTGGGCAAACACTTGCAATCTCTCTTGGAGGAACAAACCGTGGGTAGATAATCTCCGCTGGGCAAGCAAATACATTACTGGTAACAGCTTCCATCATCGGATAGCTCGGTTCTCTCTTGGTGCCTTGTGCCACATTATCTGGTCCGAACGGAATCATATACTTTTCAGGAACAAGGCGATGTTCCTACTAGCCATGCGCAATCATCTTGTAAAGGTTGTTCGGGATAGAGGGTTATCTATGCATCCTGTTCAAGACACTCGCCGCAACAGGAAAATACAAACTAATTAGGGCATTTCCTCGTCCATATTCGCGTAACCTGCTGATGCGGTCTTTGTATGTATTTTTCATAGTTAGTTGGCTGTCTTTTTAGCCTTCTTGCTTTGCTTCCGTACCTTGTTTAGCCTAACACCTTTGCACCTGTTGGGACACTTAGGTGTCGCTCTATGTGCGGGGTTTTTGTGTTTGGCTATCATCTTTATAAGCTTCGGTTTGAAAAGTTAATACAATCCTTACCTTACCAAAAAAAAAAAAAAAAAAACAACTGCGAAAGCACACTTTTCATTTTCACCAAATTCTCTGGCACTGTTCATCTGGTAGAATGCTCCCTACGGTGTTTCTCGTTGTTACTGTTCATCCGCCGGGATTCTGCTGATTCTGGCTGATTCCGGCGACCGTTTGGCCTGATTTTCGGTGGCGTAGCTCCTTGTACTCTCCTTGTCCACTCCACCAAAGGATTTCTCTCCCCGTTGAGCACAGAGGACGGGATTTCAGATCTGTTCGTTGCCTTGCTCGGTCTTCTTCGTGATTGTCTCGACTGAACTGAGCTTTAGTGCTGGGCTGTCCTCCCGAAGGTAGTCATATCTATAAGTTCTCTTCCTTCGATTCTCTCCTGCTGAGCTGGGTTTGGGGGTGATGCGTGGTGCACACAACATTTGAGGGATCGCCTGGTATGCTCCCCCTTCTCCGTTGTGTGCGTTGTTCTGAAGTGGTGTTGCTGGAGGTTGTCTGGTTGCTGCTGGGTTGAATTCTCTACGTTGTTCTCTTCCTGCTGTGAATTGGAGACTGGGATTGTGATTACATTTATTATGGGAGTTTAGCTGATGCGTACCCTGTCCTGGCATGTGGGGCTTCTTGGTTGACTGGTAGGTATTTGTAGTATTGTCCAAATGGCCGAGACTATAGATCCCACCTCCTGTTCTAAAGGTTCAATCACTCCCTGTCTCGGAGAAACATCAGGCGATCCATGGCCCTATTGCGAACACGAATGCAGCTGTACCCCAAGGCAAATCCTCTGCTGTGTTGGTTGAATCTGAGCGCCCCTTGGGTACTAGACCTATCCTAAAGGGCAATTCCAGCCGGAGTAGGAGTAGAGGCCGTCCAAATGGCAGGAGCCGTTCTCGTGGACAAATTCATACTGCTAGTGGTGCTGCGCGCTCTGAATCCAGGGCAAACTCAGCAAAGAAATCAGCTGTGCCGGGACAGACCCCTTCTCGCCCCCAAGGCCAGACGAACCAAGCCCTCCCCCCTAGAACTTGGGCAAATGTCGCTCGGGTCCAGACTAAAGGTTATAGCTTAGACTTTGTACCCCCTCTTGAGGAGAATGGTGAAGTAATAGTGGATATAACACCAGACATTGCTGCTGACCAGAATCCGTTATGGCAGGAATGTGTTGTGGGACATTATGTTGGGAGGAAAGTTCCTTTCAAATTAACGGAAGAAGCTCTTAAAAAATCCTGGGGAGATCATGTAGTAGATGTTAAACTACATGAAAACGGGTTTTACTTCTTACGTGTTCCGAACGAGGACTATCGCAGGAAGATACTTGACCTTGGTCCAGTTTCTATTTTCAGTAGCACAATGCTACTTCAGCAATGGCATCCTAAACTGAAGCTTAAAAAGGGTGCTATGGACACTATCCCGGTCTGGGTTAGGTTGTGAGAGATTCCATTCTGCTTGTGGTCACCGGCAGGCATAGGTAGGATTGCAAGCGCCATCGGCAAGCCACTCTATGTGGACGCCCAAACCAAGCAAATGACTAGAATCTCTTACGCGAGAGTATGTGTGGAAATCAAAGCCACAAAACCCCGACTGGAAAATGTGAAGGTACGTTGGGATGGCGAAGTCAGTCTGGTCCACGTGGAATATGAATGGAAGCCTATGGTGTGCACCTCTTGTGGTATCTTTGGACACAAACCTGGTTCAGCTGGTTTTGAGTGTGCCCCTGCACATTCTGAAGTAAGAACCGAGACAACACTCCAGCCTCAAGCTAAGACCAGACCTGTGACCTCCCTACGTCCTCGAGAAGCTGAAGTGTGGACACAAGTCAACCGGAAAAAAGGCAAAGGCCCGATGAACCAAGCTGCAGCTCAGATCAGACCTGCACACTCGGCGGTACAGTGGAGGCGAATCCAGGGGAGGAGACCCTTCTGCTTTCTGTTCGTGCCCCTCCCCTTTCTCCTGGTCTGTTCGTGAGCTCTTCAAAGATAGCAAATGCTGTTCTGACCAGAACCGCTTCTGACCTTCCTATGGACGTGAACTCAAGGGGGGGCTCCTCTGCCTTCAGCTCATGACCCTTCCAAGACTCACGACCTGATAAGGCATGTTCAGATATGTTCAGAAGTTTCAAATGCTGGGCTGTCCAGTTCTGCAACCGACCTTCCCCTGAACACAAATTCAAGGGGTAAGGTTCTTTTACCTCCTGTTTTGAACCCCACACAGGAACATGAACGCCTAAGGCCTGATCTGAATTCCTCGAAGGTCCTGACCGCCGAGTTGGTCCCCTCTGCTGCACCTGATCCTAAAGAACACATTGACCATCATCTAGAGGACCTTCTCATCAACTCGCAGTCTTCCTCTGAAGATTCCTCTGGATCACATGTCGGGGAGGAGAATAGTGACTCTGAACAGCAAGTGGTGGAGGAACCTTCTATTTTATCCCCCCCAAACACCCGTTCTCGAGCCTTGGCTTCTTATACCGTGGAGGATCCCTCCAAAGCCTCCCTGGGGCCTATCCCTAACATGAGTTGCTTTGATATGACTCCTGGCCCGTCCTCCTCGAAGAAGAAAGATAAGAGGAGGAGGTCAAGGAAATCTCGAAGATAACCTCCTCTCCTCCCCATGTTTTTTGGAATTTGGAATATTAGGGGACTAGTAGATCCCCTCCGTCAAGCTGAAATCCGGACCTTTATAAGGAATAATCGCCTCTCTTGCATTGGTATCATTGAGACTAAAGTCAAAGCCCCTCTTTTTGCTGATATTACTAGGGGTTTATGCAATAGCTGGAGATGGGTTTCCAATTATGATTTCTCTCCCCTAAGCCGTATTTGGTTCGGTTGGGACCCGAATATGCTGGAGATGAACTTGTTATACACTTCTGGTCAACTGATCCATATGCAGCTCAGGCTTCTAAACTTGAATTCATTCTGTTTACTCTCTATTGTATACGGGGAACATACTTTTGTTCATTGACGTCCGCTGTGGGCTGACCTCATACGACTCTCTTCTTGCGACTTACCCTGGCTTGTTGCTGGGGATTTTAATGCTATCAAGGACCCGCAGGATAGACTGGGTAGTACAACCCCGTGGATTCCAGTCTTTGAAGAGTTTGGGGACTGTATCAACCAAGCTGGACTTGAGGACCTTAGATATGTGGGATTCAGATACACATGGTCTCACTCTTCCGGCACTAACAGGAAACTCCGTAAGATTGATCGGGTTCTCATCAACAACCAATGGACCCAGCATTTCTTCTTCTCGGAAGCTTCCTTCCTTGCGCCTGGTATATCGGATCATTCCCCAATGGTGGTTAAAATCTTGTCGCCACAAAGTTCTAAAAAACCATTCAAGTTTTTCAACTTCTGGGCTACGCATCCCCGCTTTCTGGAACTAGTAGCCCAAGCCTGGGACTCTCCAGTAGTGGGCACCCCTATGTACACTATTTGTTGCAAACTTCGAGTCCTCAAACAGAAGCTGAAGCAACTTAACAGGAGTTCTTTCTCTGATATTTCTGCAAGAACGGATCAAGTTAGATCAGATCTTTATTCTGTCCAAGCTGCCCTTGAGCTCCAGCCTTCTGACCAGACTCTCCTGGAAAGAGAAGTGGAGCTCACACGTGCCTTCTCTACTTTAAGAATGCAGGAGGAATCCTTCTATAGACAGAAATCCCGCATCCGATTGCTGAAGGAAGGAGATCTAAACACGAATTATTTTCATCATTTTGTCAACACAAGACGTGTTCAGAATCGGATTCTCTCGGTTTCTTCAGAGGATGGGGCTCTAGTTTCTGATCCTCCGGAGGTTAGGTCTCATATTGTCAATCACTTTCAAGAGATTCTTAATGGTCCCTCTGCTCCTACTCGGCCCTCTGTTAGCGAGATTGATGTCTTCCTTGGTCGAGTTCTTGATGAGAATCAAAGGAACATGCCGGCGCATCCGGTCTCAGATGACGAAATCCGGTCCACTCTTTTTTCACTTGCAAAAGGCAAAGCCCCGGGACCGGATGGCTATAATGTGGATTTCTTCAATTCTAGCTGGGAAATCGTTGGGCCCTCCACTCTTGCGGCGGTAAGGGACTTCTTCGAGTCAGGATGCATGCTTAAAGAGATCAACAATACCATTCTTACTCTAGTGCCGAAATCCCTAAACGCTTCAGCTATGTCGGATTTCCGTCCTATTGCTTGCTGCAATACTCTATATAAGTGCATCTCCAAAATCTTGGCTAGGCGGGTAGCGAGTGTCCTTCCAACCCTAATTGGGCCTGCCCAAACGGCGTTTGTTAAAGGTCGTAGAATCAGCGACAACATCTTGATAGCTCAGGAGTTATTTGCGGATTTCCACCACCAGTCCTACCTTGCCAAGTGTGCTATCAAAGTGGATTTCCAAAAAGCTTTTGACACAGTGGATTGGAGCTTCCTAGAAAAGACTTTATTGGCCTTTAACTTCCCTGCTTTCTTTGTTAAGTTGGTGATGGCTTGTGTTTCCACAGCAAAGTTCTCGGTCTCCATTAATGGAGAACTACATGGCTATTTTGGGAGCTCTAGGGGCATTCGCCAAGGAAACCCGTTATTGCCGTACCTGTTCATCCTGGTTATGGAGGTCGTCTCGGGCATTCTAAAGGCTAAAACTGATACGCCGATTTTCCACTGGTTTTGGCGATGCAAAAAGATCCGGCTATCGCATCTTTTCTTTGCCGATGATGTACTCTTATTCTCTGAAGGCCACTTGAGATCAGTTGAAATAATAAAGGAATCTCTCCTCTTGTTTTCTGAATGGTCTGGATTAAACCCGAATAATGCTAAAAGTAATATCTTTCTCTCGGGAGGGACCCAATCGCTGCATGACCAATTAATCCAATGCTTAGGGTTCCAGCAGGGTGTACTACCATTTCGGTATCTAGGTGTGCCCATCATCTCAACTAGATTGCGTAAGGAGGACAGTAAAGCGTTGATTGATTCCATTACTGCTCGTGCTCGTTCCTGGTCTCAACGCTTTCTTTCCTTTGCTGGTCGCCTACAGCTTATCAAGTCGGTATTGCATTCCATCTAAGTATACAGGGCTACTATCTTTTCTTTACCTAAAAAGGTATTATATAGTATTGAGGCTATTTTGCGACAGTTCTTATGGAAAGGTCCTGACCTTGGAGCTGGTGGAGCTAAGGTAGCGTGGAATGCTGTTTGCCTACCCAAAGATGAAGGTGGCCTAGGTATCCGACGACTTGTGGATTACAACAATGCGATGACTTTAAAACACATTTGGCTTCTCTTTACTGACAAAGAATCCTTGTGGTGTATATGGATTCACTCCACCTTTTTAAAGAAGACAAACTTCTGGCTTGTGCCCAAACCTACTTTCTATTCATGGACATGGAAGAAAATCCTCGATATGCGTGCTTCTGCTCAATCTATGTTCCGGTGGAAGATTGGAAATGGGCGCAATGTATCCTTCTGGTTTGACTGGTGGCACAGTAGGGGCCCGCTATACTTGCTATTTAGTAACGCGGAGATTTATCAATCGCGCATTCCTCGGGAGGCTACAGTCCGATCCTTCTACGAAGGTTCTTGGCAACCTTCTAACACCCTTGCCACTATTATGGGCTGGATGGATCCCCTTCTGCCTATTGTGGATAGCTCGATGGACAGCTTCGTCTGGACACCTCATCCATCTAAATCCTTCTCTGTTTCTCTTGCTTGGAATCATATCCGCAGGAAATGGCATCCAACCCCCTGGCATTCCTTCGTCTGGGATCGGCACATAGCTCCTCGTCATGCCTTTCTCCTATGGTTGATAACCCTTAACCGGCTACCTACCCAGGTTTTCCTGTTACATAATCACAGGATTGACGATGCTCTTTGCGCCTTTTGTGGAGCTACACCAGACTCAATCAACCATCTTTTCTTTGGTTGTTCCTCTACCTGTAGATTGGCTTCTCTTTGGGCGACAAATTGCAGACTACCTTGGCGCAACCGCCCCTGGCAAGAACATATCCTCTGGGCTATGAAAGTTTGCGGAGGATCGTCTTTTGCCCACCGCATCGCCAGATTTTCCTTTGGTGCTCTATGCCACATTATCTGGACCGAAAGGAACAACGCTATCTTCAGGAACAAGAGCGTCTTCATCCCTGGTATGCGAAAGCACCTTTTCAAAGTCGTGAAGGATAAAGCTATGTCCATGGGGACAGTTGAGGATACTTATAGGAACCGCATTGTGCAGAGAAAGTGGGACCTTCCTCCTTCTATCTTTGATTAATGCTGGTTATGGCTGTTCTGGTGTCTCTACGAGCGGATTCCGGAGTTTTGGGCTTTTCACCGACATGGTTTGGATTGGTTCAGTTTCTTGTGGTGGATATGGTTTCACGCCGGCTCTTGCACTGCTTTCGGCTGTATCCGTAGTGTGTTGGCGCTGTTTGTTCGGTGTCTTGGGACTTATGCCTCCAATTTTCGGATTGGTAGGCGAACTTTGGTTGTTGTTTTCCTTCTTTTCATTTAGCCGGGCTTGGCTTCTTGTATAGATTCCTGCTGAACCTCTCTTGACCTTGTGTGGACATCTCTATGTCCTAATAGGGTCAAGTACTGGTTTGGGCTTTTGTTCGTATTTGGTGTTCTGAAAAGTTATATATATACTTGCCTTACCAAAAAAAAAAAAAAACAACTGCGAAAGCACAACTTTTCACATTTTCCCGCTTCTGATCCTGATCACGCGGGTACTGTTCACTTTCTCTCCCGTTTTCGATTTTCGCGCAGCATCAGTTCACTCGCCCCGAGAAAGGTGCGCCTTCTGGGGTGTTCCAGCCACCGTTTGTGGCTGTAACTTGGTGGCTAGACTCGCAAGGTTAGCCTTTCACGTTCTCCCGCTTGAATCTCGAGATCATTGTGTCTGCTACTCGGGAGAACAGATCTGGAAATTTGGGTTTCTGGTTTTCTGGCTTTCTGTCAGTTTTGGGTTATTATATGGACAATTCTTCTTGGTTCTCGGTTCTATCCTCTGCATTCTGCTAGTCTGGGGGTGGGTTGAATCTCTAAGACGTGGGTAGAATCCTACTTGACTCTACCCAGAATCTGAGCTGGGTGCTGCTCGACTGGGTTTGAGACGTACCCTCTGCTATATGGCTCCCCTCCTCCAAAGCTGACCATGACTGAAAAGCAAAGTTCTGGGGATCCCTTACCGCGTCTGAAGGGAAACATGGAGCAGGTTGTCCCGCTGAAGGGACCCCCTAAGCCTCCCACACACAATGCTGGCCCGTCTAGAGTCAGTGCCCAATCTGACCATTCTGGGAAAACAGAGCAACCTGCTGTTCAACCAAAGAAAAAGTCTGTATATGTGGCTCATCAGGAGCAACAAAATTCTCGGGGTCGAAGCAGGGGCCGTTCCAGGTCCAACAGACGCCCTTCTGATGCTGGGATCGCCTTAGTCCCTCCAAGTGACCGATCTCATCGAAGTCGAAGCAAAGGGGCAGCATCTTCCAAGGATCCCCCTCAGGGAATGAAGCAGCAAATAACCCAGAAATCATGGGCGATGGTTGCTAGAACGATGGAAAAAGGTATGGCCTCTCCTTTATACCTCCAACTATTGTTGATGGCAAACATGTTGTTAGAATATCTGATCATATATTGGAAGAAGCTAATCCAAAATGGAAAGAATGTATCGTTGGATACTTTGTGGGGAAAAAACTCCCCTTCAAGTTGACAGAAACAGCAATCAAAAATGTCTGGGGGTCAAATGTTATTGAAGTCTTAGTAAATGCTGATGGTTTCTTTTTTTTCCACATTCTGGATGAATTCTATCGTCGGAAAATTCTGGATGGGGGGCCTATAACCATTCTCAAAGTCCCCATGATGTTACAGCAATGGCATCCTACTCTGAAACTAGTGAAAGACCAGCATAAGTCTCTTCCGGTTTGGGTGAAGTTGAGGGACATGCCTGTCTCCTCCGGTCGCCATCGGTATTAGTGTTGTTGCCGGTGCAATCGGAAAACCTCTTCATGTTGACCTTCAAACAGAGAAGATGAAGATGATATCATACGTTAGAGTGTGCATTGAAATTAGTGCTACACAAAATCTGGCTGACTCCATTGACATTTATATGAATGAGGAAATCTGGAAGATCAAGGTTGAATATGAATGGCGCCCAATCTCGTGCACGACTTGTGGCATCTTTGGGCACAAATGTCCTCCCACAAGTGTGATACTATCTGGGCCTTCCACAGAGCCTAGTCCTCCTATTAGTGCTGCTAAAGCCCCTCACAACGCTGATTCATGGCAGACTGTGAGAAACAAAAAGGGCATTCCCCGCAATATTTCAGTAAATAATGCCTCCCCTGATAGTGGTGATCTCTCGGTCCCTCTCAAGATTTCTCAAAAAGGGGATCGCCAAACCCACTAGGTCAATGCAGCGACCTCTTTGGAAACCTCTCCGGATTCCTCTGACTCGGAAGACCAGATAGGTGATCATGGTAGCAATGTTGATAGTGAATCTGAGGATGAGTCTCCCTCCCCCCTCCCGACTATAACTCAACGCAAAGCTCCATTGAATCAAGCCGAAGTGCCAGCTAGCCATCCCTCTACTTCTGGAGTGGCCGACTCTTTGGCTGCAATCTCGACGGATGATGCTGATCTTGCTACCAAAGACCATCCTGTGCCTGTTACTAGGGGCCCAGTTCAAGAGAGCAGTCCCACAACTGCTAAGGCGGCCAGCCGTAAACCAAAAAAACGGGCTGGCACTAAAAGGAGGTAATTTCTCTAGACCCTTCCTTAATGTTTTTTGGCGTCTGGAATATTAGGGGTCTGGGCGACTCCATTAAACAGGCAGAAATAAGAGCCCTCGTTAGAGCTCACAATATATCCTGTCTTGGCATCCTTGAGACAAAGATTAATCCGACCCTTTTTGAATCCCTCTCCGTTGGACTCGTGCCGGGCTGGGAGTGGAAGACCAATTATGATCTTTCGCCGCGTGGTAGAATATGGATTGGGTGGAATCTGCAAGAAATAGACCTCCAAGTCCTTTCTAGAACCACCCAAGTTATCCATGGTCGGGTTCGTTTGTTGGCACTAAATAAGACTTGTCTGTTTTCGGTTGTTTATGGTGAGCATACTTTTGTGGCTCGCCGTGCTCTTTGGGCAGATCTTGTGCTTTCAAGTAGTCTGTTTGAAAATGAACCTTGGCCGGTTGCTGGGGATTTTAATGCTATAAGGGACAACTCTGATAGAATGGGTAGTTCTAACGCATGGTTGCCAGCCTTTGATGATTTCGGCATTTGTTTGGACCAAGCTGGTCTTGATGACCTGAGATATATTGGCCACCGGTTCTCTTGGTCAACTGCAGTGGGAGTAAATCGCAAGCAAAGGAAGATTGATAGGGTGCTGACTAATGCTAACTGGACCAGCTCGTTCTCTTACTCCGAGGCAAATTTCTTGGCCTCCGGAGTTTCTGATCACTCCCCGATGATCATCAGAATTGAACACGCAGTCTCATCGAGAAAGCCATTCAAATTGTTCAATTTTTGGCTATCTCATCAGGCTTTTCCGGATATTGTTAAGCAAGTGTGGGAGTCTCATATCACTGGAACTCCGATGTTCCGTCTGTGCCAAAAACTTAGATTTCTAAAAGGGAGACTGAAGCAATTGAATAGAGACTCGTTCTCTGACATTTCGGCTCGCACAGCTCAAGCAAGAGAGATGCTTACGTCCACCCAAGATTCCTTAGCTTGTGATCCTTCTAATATGGATCTGGCGAACCTAGAAAAGGAGCAGCTTCTCAACTTTTCTAATCTCCGTCTCCAGGAGGAAGCTTTTTACAAACAAAAATCGAGGATAAGATGGCTGAATGATGGGGACTTGAACACCAAATATTTTCATCATTTCGTCAACAAGAGGCAGCATAGCAACCGTATCCTCTCCGTCTTGGACTCTAATGGTGTCCTCCTTTCAGACCCGACACTAGTCCATAACCATATTATCTCGCATTTTCAGACTCTTTTATGCGCAAGAGATTCTGATGATCGGCCTTCCTATGCTGACATCCAGCCTATGGTGGCTCGTACTCTCAGTAGTGAACAAATCAACCTGTTATCCAAGGAGGTCTCGGAGTCCGACATTCGTAAGACTCTCTTCTCCCTTGCCAAAGGTAAGGCCCCGGGGCCGGATGGGTACAATGTTGATTTCTTTATCTCCTCTTGGCAAGTCGTTGGGCCGTCGGTTATATTGGCTATTAAGGATTTTTTTTTCAGTCAGGCTGCATGCTAAAGGAGATCAATGCCACCATTATTACACTTGTCCCCAAGGTTTCAAATGCCACGGGAATGAACGACTTTAGACCAATTGCATGCTGTAATACAATTTACAAGTGTATAGCCAAAATCCTAGCTAACCGAATTGCTGCTGTGTTGCCGTCAATTATAAGTCCTCGGCAGAATGCTTTTGTAAAGGGTAGGAGAATAGGAGACAATATACTCCTCGCACAGGAGTTATTTGCAGGCTTCCACCATGAACCCTATCTACCTAAGTGTGCCATCAAAGTTGATTTCCAGAAGGCTTATGACACTGTAGACTGGAAATTTTTGAAATCAGTTCAGGAAGTCTTTGGGTTCCCTACGATGATCACGAAACTTGTTATGGAATGTGTCACTTCTCCTAAATTCTCGATAGCTATCAATGGAGAATTACATGGTTTCTTTGCGAGTGGAAGAGGAATATGGTAAGGCGACCCCTTATCTCCATACCTGTTCACGCTGGTTATGGAAATATTCTCTGGAATTCTTAATTCACAAACTAGACTCCCGGGTTTTAAATTCTACTGGAGATGTAAGCCCTCTTGCCTAACACACATGTTCTTTGCCGATGATGTCCTTCTATTTTTAGAGGGAAATATCACATCTGCCACCCTCCTTAAAGAAGGGATTCAGCTCTTTTTCAAATGGTCGGGTCTTTACCCGAACCCCAACAAAAGTGAAATTTATTTTTCTGGTGGAGCTGCAGATACTAAGGATCGTATTCGGGCTACCTTGGGATTTATTGAAGGCACGCTCCCTTTCCGTTACCTCAGGGTACCCATCCTCGCTTCGAGGATAACGAAAGCGGACTGTAACTCGCTTGTTAACTCCATAACGGCTCGGGCACGCTCTTGGTCCCATCGTTTTCTATCTTTTGCTGGGCGACTGCAACTAATCAGGTCTGTTCTCTATGCTATGCAAGTTTATTGGACCAATGTCTTCACTATCCCCCAATCTGTGTTGCATAGAATAGAAATGATTCTTCGGCAATTTTTGTGGAAAGGTCCTGAATTGGGTATTGGGGGGGCTAAAGTCCCATGGAATGAAGTCTGTTTGCCTAAGGAAGAAGGTGGGCTGGGCATTCGTAGGCTATTCGATTGCAATAGAGCAGCGACGTTAAAGCACATATGGATTCTATTTTCAGATAAAGAGTCCTTATGGTGCAAATGGATCCATTCTACCTTCCTCAAGAATAAAAACTTTTGGTTGGTACCGAAGCCCACTTTCTGCTCTTGGGCTTGGAAGAAAATTCTGGATCTCAGGTCCCAATTTCGACTGCAATTTCGTTGGCATATAGGTGATGGCTCATCTGTATCATTTTGGTTTGATAATTGGCACCCTAAAGGCCCTCTTTATGAATTGTTCTCTAATAGAGAAATATATTCCTCTGGCATCCCGAGAAGTGCAACTGTCCAGGATTTCTTTTGCTCTTCATGGCATGCATCTTCCTTCATGGGAAGTTTCAACTCATGGACCGACCCATTACCAACAATCGTTGACAGTCCCGATACCTTCTTTTGGCAAAGCCATTCTACTGGGACATTCTCCACAGCATCGGCGTGGGAGTTGATCAGAACCAAGAGACCAAAAGTGTTCTGGAGCTCCTTTATTTGGGACCGTAGCATTGCACCAAGGTATGCCTTTTTTCTATGGCTTATCTCCAAAAATAGGCTCCCAACTCAGGTTGTTTTACTCAACTACAACAGAATTTCAGAAGCTGTTTGTGCATTCTGTAAATGTAGACCGGATTCTATAGGCCACTTGTTTTTTGGTTGCCAATGCACGGGATCCCTTGCATTGTTTTGGGCAAACACTTGCAATCTCTCTTGGAGGAACAAACCGTGGGTAGATAATCTCCGCTGGGCAAGCAAATACATTACTGGTAACAGCTTCCATCATCGGATAGCTCGGTTCTCTCTTGGTGCTTTGTGCCACATTATCTGGTCCGAACGGAATCATATACTTTTCAGGAACAAGGCGATGTTCTTACCAGCCATGCGCAATCATCTTGTAAAGGTTGTTCGGGATAGAGGGTTATCTATGCATCCTGTTCAAGACACTCGACGCAACAGGAAAATACAAACTAATTGGGGCATTTCCTCGTCCATATTCGCGTAACTTGCTGTTGCGGTTTTTATATGTATTTTTCTTAGTTAGTTGGCTGTCTTTTTAGCCTTCTTGCTTTGCTTCCGTACCTTGTTTAGCCTAACACCTTTGCACCTATTGGGACACTTAGGTGTCGCTCTATGTGCGGGGTTTTTGTGTTTGGCTACCATCTTTGTAAGCTTCGGTTTGAAAAGTTAATACAATCCTTACCTTACCAAAAAAAAAAAAACAACTGCGAAAGCACTTTTCATTTTCACCAAATTCTCGGGCACTGTTCATTGGGCAGAATGCTCCCAACGGTGATTCTCGCTGGTACTGTTCACCCGCAGGGATTTTGCTGATTCTGGCTGATTCCGGCGATCGTTTGGCCTGATTTTTGGTGGCGTAGCTCCTTGTACACTCCTCATCCACCCCACCAAAGGATTTCTCTCCCCGTTGAGCACAGAGGACGGGATTTCAGATCTGTTCGATGCCCTGCTCGGTCTTCTTCGTGAATGTCTCGACTGAACTGAGCCTTTAATTCTGGGCTGTCCTCCCGAAGGTAGTCATCTTTATAGGTTCTCTTCCTTCGAATTTCTCCTATTGAGCTGGGTTGGGGGTGATACGTGGTGCACACAACTATTGAGGGACCGTCTGGTATGCTTTCCCTTCTCCGTTGTGTGCATTTTTCTGAAGTGGTGCTGCTGGAGGTTGACTGATTGCTGTTGGGTTGAGTTCTCTCCGTTGTTCTCTTCCTGCTGTGTGTAATTGGAGACTGGGATTGAGATTACATTTATTCTGGGAGTTTAGCTGAAGCGTACCCTGTTCTGGTATGTGGGGCTGTTTGGTTGACTTGTAGGTATTTGTAGTTTTATCCAAATGGCTGAGACTATAGATCCCTCTTTGCCTGTCCCACCTCCTGTTATAGAGGCTCAATCACTCTCTGTCACGGAGAAACATCAGGCGATACATGGCTCTGTTGCGAACACAAATGCAGCTTTACCCCAAGGAAAATCCTCTGCTGTATTGGTTGAAACTGAACGCCCCTTGGGTCCTAGACCTATCCTAAAGGGCAATCCTAGCCGGAGTAGGAGTAGAGGCCGTCTGAAGGACAGGAGCCACTCCCGTGGAAAAATACATGCTGCTGGTGGTGCTGTGCGCTCTGAATCCAGGGCAAACTCAGTAAGGAAATCAGCTGTGGTGGGACAGTCTTCTTCCCGGCCTCAAGGCCAGACAAACCAAGCCCGAACTTGGGTAAATGTCGCTCGGGTGCAGACTAAAGGATATAACTTGGACTTTGTACCCCATATTGAGGAGAATGGTGAAGTGATAGTGGATATAACTCCAGACATTGCTGCTGAACAGAATCCGATATGGCAGGAATGTATTGTGGGGCACTATGTTGGGAGGAAAGTTCCTTTCAAACTAACGGAAGAAGCTCTTAAAAAATCCTGGGGAGACCATGTAGTAGATGTTAAACTACATGAAAATGGGTTCTACTTCTTACGTGTTCCGAACGTGGACTATCGCAGGAAGATACTTGACCTAGGTCCTGTTTCTATTTTCAGTAGCACAATGCTACTCCAACAATGGCATCCTAAACTGAAGCTTAAAAAGGGTGCTATGGACACTATCCCGGTTTGGGTTAGGCTGCGAGAGATTCCATTCTCCTTATGGTCACCGGCGGGCATAGGAAGGATTGCAAGCGCCATCGGAAAGCCACTCTATGTGGACGCCAAAACCGAACAAATGACTAGAATCTCTTACGCGAGAGTATGTATGGAAATCAAAGCCACAAAACCCCGACTGGAAACTGTGAAGGTACGTTGGGATGGCGAAGTCAATCTGGTCCACGTGGAATATGAATGGAATCCTATGGTGTGCACCTCCTGTGGGATTTTTGGACACAAACCTGGTTCAGCTGGTTTTGAGTGTGCCCCTGCACATTCTGTAGAAAGAGCCGAGACAACACTCCAGCCTCAAGCTAAGACCAGACCTGTGACCTCCCTACGTCCTCGAGAAGCTGAAGTGTGGACACAAGTCAACCGGAAAAAAGGCAAAGGCCTGATGAACCAAGCTGCAGCTCAGATCAGACCTGCACCTGGCGGTACATTGGAGGTTAATCCAAGGGAGGAGACCCTTCTGCTTTCTGTTCGTGCCCCTCCCCCTTCTCCTGGTCCGTTAGTGAACTCTTCAAAGGCAGCCAATGCTGATCTGACCAGAACCGCTTCTGACCTTCCTCTGGACGTGAACTCAAGGGGGGGCTCCTCTGGCTTCAGCTCATGACCCTTCCAAGGCTCACGAACTGGTAAGGCATGTTCAGATCTGTTCAGAAGTTTCAAATGCTGTGCTGTCCAATTCTGCAACCGACCTTCCCCGAAACACGAATTCAAGGGGTAAGGTTCCTTTGCCTCCTGTTTTGAACCCCACACAGGAACATGAACGTATAAGGCCTGATATGAATTCCTCGAAGGTCCTGACCGCTGAGTTGGTCCCCTCTGCTGCACCTGATCCTAAAGAACACCTTGACCAACCACTAGAGGACCTTCTCATCAACTCGCAGTCTTCCTCTGAAGATTCTTCTGGATCACATGTCGGGGAGGAGAATAGCGACGCTGAAGAGCAAATGGTGGAGGAACATGCTGTTTTATCTCCCCCAAACACCCGTTCTCGAGCCTTGGCTTCTTATACCGTGGAGGATCCCTCCAAAGCCTCCCTGGGGCCTATCCCTAACACGAGCTGCTTTGATATGACTCCTGGTCCGTCCTCCTCGAAGAAGAAAGACAAGAGGAGGAGGTCTAGGAAATCTCGAAGATAATCTCCCTTCCAGCCTATGTTTTTTGGAATTTGGAACATTCGAGGACTAGTAGATACCCTCCGGCAAGCTGAAATCCGGACCTTTATTGGGATTAATCGCCTTTCTTGCATTGGTATCATTGAGACTAAGGTTAAAGCCCCTTTTTTTGCTGATATTACAAGGGGTTTATGCAATAGTTGGAGATGGGTTTCCAACTACGATTTCTCTCCCCTAGGTCGAATTTGGTTTGGTTGGGACCCGAATATGCTGGAGGTGAACTTGCTATATATTTCTTCTCAACTGATTCATATGCAGCTCAGGCTTCTAAATTTGAATAAACTTTGTTTGCTCTCTATTGTTTATGGGAAACATACTTTTGTTCATCGGCGTTCGCTGTAGACTGACCTCATTCGATTATCTTCTTGCGACTTACCCTGGCTTGTTGCTGGAGATTTTAATGCTATCAAGGACCCGTAGGATAGACTGGGTAGTTCAACCCCGTGGATCCCAGTCTTTGATGAATTCGGGGACTGTCTCAACCAAGCTGGCCTTGAGGACCTTAGATATGTGGGATGCAGATTCACATGGTCCCACTCTTCTGGCACCAACAGGAAACTCCGAAAGATCGATCGGGTTCTCATCAACAACCACTGGACCCAGCTTTTCTCCTTCTCGGAGGCTTCCTTTCTTGCGCCTGGTATATCGGACCATTCCCCAATGGTGGTAAAAAAAATTTCGCCACAAAGTTCAAAAAAACCATTCAAGTTTTTCAACTTCTGGGCTACGCATCCCCGCTTCCTGGATCTAGTAGGCCAAGCCTGGGACACCCCAATAGTGGGCACCCCTATGTACACTATTTGTTGTAAACTTCGAGTCCTAAAATAGAAGCTGAAGCAACTTAACAGGAGTTCTTTCTCTGATATTTCTGCAAGAACGGATCAAGTTAGATCAGATCTTTATTCTATCCAAGCTGCCCTTGAGCTCCATCCTTCTGACCAGACTCTCCTGGAAAGAGAAGTGGAGCTCACACGTGCCTTCTCTACTTTAAGATTGCAGGAGGAATCCTTCTATAGGCAGAAATCCCGCATCCGATGGCTGAAGGAAGGAGATCTAAACACGAATTATTTTCATCTTTTTGTCAACAAAAGACGTGTCCAGAATCGGATTCTCTCGGTTTCTTCAGAGGATGGGTCTCTACTTTCTGATCCTCCGGAGGTTAGGTCCCATATTGTCAATCACTTTCGAGAGATTCTTAATGGTCCTTCTGCTTCTTCTCGGCCCTCTGTTAGCGAGATTGGTGTCTTCCTTGGTCGAGTTCTTGATGAGAATCAGAGGAACATATTGGCGCATCCGGTCTCAGATGACGAAATCCGGTCCACTCTTTTCTCACTCGCAAAAGGCAAAGCCCCGGGACCGGATGGCTACAATGTTGATTTCTTCAAATCTAGCTGGGAAATCGTTGGGCCCTCCACCCTTGCCGCGGTAAGGGACTTCTTTGAGTCAGGATGCATGCTTAAGGAGATCAATAATACCATTCTTACTCTTGTGCCGAAATCCCCAAACGCTTCAGCTATGTCGGATTTCCGTCCTATTGCTTGCTGCAATACTCTATATAAGTGCATCTCCAAAATCTTGGCTAGGCGTTTAGCGAGTGTCCTTCCAACCCTAATTGGGCCTGCCCAAACGGCGTTTGTTAAAGGTCGTAGAATCAGTGACAACATCTTGATAGCTCAAGAGTTATTTGCGGATTTCCACCACCAGTCCTACCTTGCCAAGTGTGCTATCAAAGTGGATTTCCAAAAAGCTTTTGACACAGTGGATTGGAGCTTCCTAGAAAAGACTTTATTGGCCTTTAACTTCCCTACTTCCTTTGTTAAGTTGGTGATGGCTTGTGTATCCACAGCAAAGTTCTCGGTCTCCATTAATGGGGAACTACATGGCTATTTTGGGAGCTCTAGGGGCATTCGTCAAGGAGACCCGTTATTGCCGTACCTGTTCATCCTGGTTATGGAGGTCTTCTCGGGCATTCTGAAAGCTAAAACTGATACGCCGATTTTCCACTGGTTTTGGCGATGCAAAAAGATCCGGATATCGCATCTTTTCTTTGCCGATGATGTACTCTTATTCTCTGAAGGCCACTTGAGATCAGTTGAAATAATAAAGGAATCTCTCCTATTGTTTTCCGATTGGTTTGGATTAAATCCGAATAATGCTAAAAGTAATATCTTTCTCTCGGGTGGGACCCAGTCGCTGCATGACCAATTAATCCAATGCTTAGGGTTCCAGCAGGGTGCACTACCTTTTCGGTATCTAGGTGTGCCCATTATCTCAACTAGATTGCGTAAGGAGGACTGTAAAGCGTTGATTGATTCCATTACTGCTCGTGCTCGCTCCTGGTCTCAACGCTTTCTTTCCTTTGCTGGTCGCCTACAACTTATCAAGTCGGTCTTGCATTCCATCCAAGTATACTGGGCTACTATCTTTTCTTTACCTAAAAAGGTATTACATAGTATTGAGGCTATTTTGCGACAGTTCTTATGGAAAGGTCCTGACCTTGGAGCTGGTGGAGCTAAGGTAGCATGGAATGCTGTTTGCTTACCCAAAGATGAAGGTGGCCTAGGCATCCGACGACTTGTGGATTACAACAATGCGATGACTTTAAAACACATTTGGCTTCTCTTTACTGACAAAGAATCCTTGTGGTGTAAATGGATTCACTCCACCTTTTTAAAGAAGACAAACTTTTGGCTTGTGCCTAAACCTACTTTCTGTTCATGGACATGGAAGAAAATCCTCGATATGCGTGCTTCTGCTCAATCTATGTTCCGGTGGAAGATTGGAAATGGGCGCTCCGTATCCTTCTGGTTTGACTGGTGGCACAGTAGGGGCCCGCTATACTTGCTATTTAGTAACGCGGAGATTTATCAATCGTGCATTCCTCGGGAGGCTATAGTCCGATCTTTCTACGAAGGTTCGTGGCAACCTTCTAACACCCTTGCCACTATTATGGGCTAGATGGATCCCCTTCCGCCTAATGTGGATAGCTCGATGGACAACTTCGTCTGGACACCTCATCCATCTAAATCCTTCTCTGTTTCTCTTGCCTGGAATCATATCCGCAGGAAATGGCATCCAACCCCCTGGCATTCCTTCGTTTGGGATCGGTACATAGCCCCTCGTCATGCCTTTCTCCTATGGTTGATAACCCTTAACCGGCTACCTACCCAGGTATTCCTATTACAAAATCGCAGGATTGACGATGCTCACTGCGCCTTTTGTGGAGCTACACCAGACTCAATCAACCATCTTTTCTTTGGTTGCACTTCTACCTGTAGATTGGCTTATCTTTGGGCGACAAATTGCAGACTACCTTGGCGCAACCGCCCCTGGCAAGAACATATCCTCTGGGCTATGAAAGTTTGCGGAGGATCATCGTTTGCCCACCGCATCGCCAGATTTTCCTTTGGTGCTTTATGCCACATTATCTGGACCGAAAGGAACAACGCTATCTTCAGGAACAAGAGCGTCTTCATCCCTGCTATGCGAAAGCACCTTTTCAAAGTCGTGAAGGATAAAGCTATTTCCATGGGGACAGTTGAGGATACTTCTAGGAACCGCATGGTGCAGAGAAAGTGGGACCTTCCTCCTTCTATCTTTGATTAATGCTGGTTATGGCTGTTCTGATGTCTCTTCGAGCGGATTCCGGAGCTTTGGGCTTTTCACGGACATGGTCTGGATTGGTTCGGCTTCCTGTGGTGAATATGGTTTCCCGCCGGCTTTTGTGATGCTCTCGGCTGTAGTGTGTTGGCGCTGTTTTGTTCGGTGTCTTGGGTCTTATGCCTCCAATTTTCGGATTGGTTGGTTGACCTTAGTTATAGTTTTCCTTATTTCCATCTAGCCGGGCTTGGCTTCTTGTATAGTTCCTGCTGAACCTCTCTTGACCTTGTGTGGACATCTCTATGTCCTAATAGGGTCAGGTACTGGTTTGGGCTTTAGTTTGTATTTGGTGTTCTGAAAAGTTATATATATACTTGCCTTACCAAAAAAAAAAAAAACAACTGCGAAAGCAAATACTTTTCATTTTCACCAAACCCGCGGCACTATTCACTCGAGCATGAAAATGCTCTCTGCCGGTGTTCTCGCAGGTACTGTTCACCCGTCCGGTAGATGTTGATTCCGGCCATCTCCGGCGACCTTTGAAGCTGATTTTTGGAGGATAGGTCCTCTGTACCTCCCTCTCCAACCTCACCAAAGAGCTCTCCCCGTTTCTCAGTGCAGGGGGCGGACCAAGAGATCTGAACCATCTCCGGTTACGTCTTCTTCCGCCTGGAATCTGATCGTGAGGGGTTTTCGCCTTGCTGTTCTGCTTCTTTGGAGGTCGTCCAACCACTTTGAAGGTAATCCTTTGCTCGGTTTCCCTTCCTGGGTGGTGAGCTTGGATTTGGTAGTTGGTAGACATATTTAAGCTGGGGTCCTGCTGTTCCTCTGTAGCTAAAATCGGTTCTGGTCATATGGTGCGAGTTTGGGCTGACTGGTTGGTGGACTCTGTGTGTTAACCTGCTACTTTGACCTTATAGAGCTGGATTCTAGGAACCCCCCTTGATCCCAACCCTGTGGTTGATGCACACCAGTTGACTGATGAAATTGCTGTAACGTTGAAGACAGCTGAGCCCAAAGGCAAATCGGTAGCCTTTTCCCAAAAGAGCCAACCCCGTTCTGGATCTAGGTTCAACCAGAGAGGAAATGTTAGTCGTAGCCGCAGCCGGGGTCGATCCAAAAATCGGCATAACCCTCCTAGACAGGTCCACATTGCAGGACCTTCAGGCGCTTCTGATCCCAGGCCAAATCCAGCAGAACAAGCTAATGTGGTGAGGAAGAACACTAGTCGTCAACCCTTACCTGCACCGGTACCTAGATCATGGGCCAATGTTGCAAAGGCATTGACTAAGGGATATAATCTAGCTTATGTTCCTCCTATAGCGGAGGATGGTGAAGTTATTGTAGACATTACCCCTGAGGTTGCTGCCAATGAAAATCCTCGTTGGCTGGAATGTATAGTCGGTCACTACATTGGAAGGAAAGTCCCCTTCAAGCTGACTGAAGAAGCTATAAAGAAAACCTGGGGTGACCAAGTAGTTGATGTTAAATTGCATGAAAGTGGCTTCTACTTCTTCCGAGTCCCAAACGCTGAGTTTCGCAGGAAGATCATCGACATGGGACCTGTCTCCATATTCAGCAGCACTATGGTGCTCCAGGAATGGCATTCAAAAATTAAACTCAAGAAGGGTAAGCTTGATTCTCTTCCGGTCTGGGTTAGGCTGAGGGATATCCCTTTCTCCCTATGGTCTCCGGCGGGCATTGGATGCATAGCTAGTGCCATTGGAAATCCACTTTACATGGATGTGCAAACCGAACAGCTGTCCAGAATTTCCTATGCGCGAGTCTGTGTAGAGATTAAAGCCTCTAGCCCTCGAATGGACACTGTAAAGTTCAGATGGGATGGTGAAGTGAACCACATCAGTATTGAATATGAATGGAAGCCTCTTGTGTGCTCCTCATGCTGTATCTTTGGTCATAAATCGGGAACAAAAGGATTTGACTGTGCTGCTGTACATTCTGACCACAGAACCGAATCTACTGCTCGGCCTCAAATAGATGGCTGGACCCAAGTGTCTCGGAAAAAAGGCAATCCTTCTCCTATTAACCCTTCAATCCAGCTGGGTCCTTCTCCTGATCTTCAGCTGGCTCGAACCTTGGGAGTGAACGATCCCCTGCCTCCTGCTCCTAACTCTGGTGCTGAACCTGTCCTGGTAGGTCCTGGTTTGACTCATCCCATGGATAATGAGGCAGGTCCCAGCTCTTCCCCTGCTCTGTATCCCTCAGGCTCGCTGGTCCAGCAGAATGTGGTTTCTTCCCTGATCTCCCAATCATCCACCGAAGACCCCCCAGACTCACGTATTCAAGTGGACAAGACCGGTATTCCAGGAGAAACAGGGGAGAGCAAAACTGCTGGTGCTTCCCCTCCTAACACACGGTCGCGTGCCATAGCGTCCAGTGCTCCTGTCCTCTATCCTCCAAGATATCTCGACCAGCAAATTGAAGACCCTACAACAAACTCCTAGTCATATTCTGAAGATTCTTCTGCTTCTCATGCTGGGGCTGAGGATAGTGATCCGGAAGACCTAGTGGTGGATGAACCGGCTGTTGTGTCCGCCCCCCAACACCCGATCACGATCTCAGATGCCTATTGCTGCGAAGGATTCCTCAAAAGCTCCTGTGGGGGCTGTTCCTAGCCTGATATGCCCTGGTGTGATCTCTAGCCCGGCCTCCTCGAAGAAGAAATCCAGGAGGAGAAGGCTAAGGAAACCTCCGAGATAACTTTCCGTTGTTAAATGTTTTTTGGTATATGGAATATTAGGGGACTAGTGCATCCCCTTAGACAAGCTGAAATCCGTTCTTTTATTAGGAATCACCGCCTTTCCTGTCTTGGCATTGTTGAAACGAAAGCTAAAGCCTCCCTTTTTTCGGATATCTCTCGGGAGCTTTGTGGTAATTGGCGATGGCTCTCCAACTATGACTCCTCCCCCCTGGGAAGAATTTGGTTTGGGTGGAACCCGGATGAGATGGAAACCACTCTCTTGTCTTCTTCTGAACAGCTGATTCATGTTCAGCTCAAGCTCTTCAACCTGAATAAAATTTGTCTCTGTACAGTTGTTTATGGTGAACATTCCTTTGTGAACCGGCGCTCTCTTTGGGCTGATCTGTTGCGTCTGTCTTCATGTAACCTGCCTTGGTTCGTCGCTGGAGACTTTAATGCCATCAAAGATCCGGATGATAGGATAGGAAGTACAACTCCCTGGATCCCGGCTTTTGACGAATTTGGGGATTGTCTGAACCAGGTGGGACTTGAAGATATTCGATACGTGGGATGTAGATATACATGGTCGCATTCTTCAGGCGAGAATCAGAAACTACGCAAGATTGATCGGGTGCTCTCTAATGACATCTGGACTCAGCAGTTTTCCTTTTCGGAAGTCACCTTTCTCCCTCCTGGGATATCAGACCACTCTCCTATGGTGCTAAAATTCCTCTTGCCTCATAACTCTAAGAAGCCCTTTAAGTTTTTTAACTTTTGGACTTCGCACCCTAAATTCTTGGATCTAGTTGAGCAAGCTTGGGATACTCCGATAGTGGGCACTCCTATGTTTATTATTTGCTGCAAGCTGAGGGCACTTAAAGCAAAGTTGAAGCAGCTGAATAGGAGCTCCTTTTCTGACATTTCCTTGAGGACTGAACAGGCTAGATCTAAACTTTATGCTGTTCAGTCGGCACTTAAGCAACATCCTAATGACCAGAGCTTACAGGAGAGAGAAGTGGAGCTCACACGATCATTCTCTTCCCTGAGATTACTAGAGGAATCTTTTTTCCGACAGAAGTCCCGCATTCGATGGCTTAAAGAAGGGGATTTGAATACCAAATTTTTTCACCATTTTGTCAACAAAAGGCGATTACATAATCGAATCCTCTCGGTTTCAACAGAGGATGGGCTTCTGGTAACTGATCCTTTGGCGGTCAGGCATCATATTGTTGGTCACTTTCAAGGAATTCTCAATGGTGCTAGTGCTTCTAACTAGACCTCTATTATGGAGATACGTGAGTTTATTGGCCGAGTACTAGATGAGAATCAGGGGAATTTATTGGCACAACCAGTTTTGGATGAGGAAATCCGGTCTACCCTCTTTTCGCTTGCTAAAGGCAAAGCACCCGGGCCGGATGGTTATAATGTTGATTTTTTTAAATCTACTTAGGAGATCATTGGACCCTCCATCCTTATGGCAGTAAGAGACTTCTTCGAGACAGGTTGCATGCTTAAAGAGATTAATAGCACTATTCTCACTTTAGTGCCGAAATCCCCCAATGCTTCAGCCATGTCTGATTTCCGTCCGATTGCTTGCTGTAATACCTTATACAAATGTATCTCTAAAATCTTGGCTATATGGGTAGCTCGTGTCCTTCCAACTCTAATTGGCCCGGCCCATACGGCGTTTGTCAAAGGACGCAGAATTAGCGATAACATCATGCTTGCTCAAGAGTTATTCGCTGATTTCCACCACTAGGCGTACCTTCCTAAATGTGCCATTAAAGTGGATTTCCAAAAAGCATACGATACTGTTGATTGGAACTTCATTGAAAAAGTATTAACGGCTTTCAACTTCTCGACCTCCTTTGTCAAGCTGGTTATGGCATGTGTTTCTACTGCCAAATTCTCCGTTTCCATCAATGGGGAATTACATGGATATTTTGGTAGCACTTGTGGCATCCGTCAAGGAGACCCATTATCGCCGTATCTCTTTATACTGGTTATGGAAGTCTTCTCAGGTATTCTTAAGGGTAAAATAGAAATTCTAGAATTCCACTGGTTTTGGCGATGTAAGTACACCCGTCTCTCGCATCTCTTCTTTGCGAACGATGTACTTTTGTTTTCCGAAGCTCACTTGAGATCAGTTGAGCTAATCAAGGAAGCTCTCTCTACGTTCACTGAATGGTCTGGTTTAAAACCAAACACCACAAAAAGTAATATCTTTCTCTCAAGAGGGATCCCAGACTTGCATGACCAGCTACTCCGATGCATCGGATTTCAGCGAGGTACTCTCCCATTTCGATACCTAGGTGTGCCTATTATATCCTCTAGGTTGCGTAAAGAAGACTATAAAGCTTTGATCGATGCCATCACTGCTCGAGCCCGCTCCTGGACCCATCGGTTCTTGTCATTTGCTGGTAGGCTGCAGCTTATCACATCGGTCTTGCATTCCATTCAGGTTTATTGGGCCACTACTTTCTCTCTTCCAAAAGCTATTTTATATAGAATTGAAGCTATCTTGCGCCAGTTTCTATGGAAAGGTCCTGACCTTGGCGTAGGTGGAGCGAGGGTAACATGGGATTCTGTTTGTTTACCCAAGGACGAAGGTGGACCAGGTATTCGGCGTCTTGATGAGTACAACCAAGCGATGATTCTTAAGCACATATGGCTTCTTTTCTCTGATAAAGAATCCTTGTGGTGTAAGTGGATACACTCTACTTTTTTAAAAAACACCAACTTCTGGCTTGTCTCCAAACCTACCTTTTGCTCCTGGACTTGGAAGAAAATCCTTGACATGCGGGATTCTGCTCAAACTATGTTCCGGTGGAAGATTGGTAATGGGCATTCTGTTTCCTTCTGTTTTGATTCATGGCACAATAGAGGCCCTCTTTACCTTCTTTTCAGTGATGTGGACATCTATCAAGCGCGCATTCCACGGGATACTTCGGTTGGGCAATTTTATGAGGGTTCCTGGCAACCTTCGAGCACTCTCAACACTATATTGAGCTGGACGGATCCTCCCCCAACTTGTTCGGAAAATCTGCAGGATTCTTTTTGCTAGATCCCTCATCCATCTACAACTTTCTCAGTTGCCCTTGCTTGGAATCATATCCGAAGGAAAGGACGGCCAGTTCCCTGGCACTCGTTCATTTGGGATCAGACTATTGCTCCTCGCCATGCTTTTCTATTATGGCTAGTTTCCCTCAACCGGTTACCTACCCGGTGTTCCTCATTCATAATCACAGGATTGCCAATGCTCTTTGCGCCTTTTGTGGATCCATACCAGATTCTATCAACCACCTATTCTTTGAATGCTCATCTACTAGTAGGTTGGCTTCTATGTGGGCAACAAAATGCAGCTTACCCTGGCGCAACCGACCCTGGCAAGACCATATTATGTGGGCGATGAAAGTTTATGGAGGAGCCTCATTTGCTCACCGAATCTCTAGATTTTCCTTTGCTGCTTTATGTCATATCATATGGACAGAAAGGAACAATGCAATATTTAGACAAAAGAGTATATTCATCCCGGGCATGCGCAAGCATCTTGTCAAAGTCGTGAAGGACAAAGCTGTGTCCATGGGAGGAGTCGAGGATACTTATAGGAATCGTGTTTTACAAAGAAATTGGGATCTTCCACCTACAATCTTTGTAGTGAACAGGAGTAGCTCTTAAGTTTTTCCCTTCGGTTTTTGTGGTGGTTCAGGCCTCCCGTCCGTCTTTTGTGCTGCTACCGGCTGTGTCCGGTGTATGTTGATGCTGTTTTTTTGGTGTCTTGGGTCTTATGCCTCCAATTCTCGGATTGGTTGGTTGACCTTGGTTGTCGTTTTTCTTTCCATATAGCCGGCCTTGGCTTCTTGTATAGTTCCTGCGAACCTCTCTTGACCTTGTGTGGACATCTCCATGTCCTAATACGGTCAGGTACTGGTTTGGGCTTTAGGTTGTATTTGGTGTTCTAAAAAGTTATATACATACTTATCTTACCAAAAAAAAAAAAAAAACAACTGCGAAAGCAATTGATACTTTTCATTTTCACCAAATTTCGCGGGTACTGTTCACTCGGGCAGAAATGCTCTCTTCTGTGGTTCTCGCTGGTACTGTTCACCCGCCGGAGTGAGGTGGATTCCGGCTGATTCCGGTGGCGATTGTAGTTGGGACTTGGTGACAAGGTCCTTTGGGCTCCCTTCTTCCTCCCTTCCAATGGAATCCTCTTCTTTTTCAGTGTTGAGGACGCATTTTCATATCTGAATCTGTTCTTCTGGGTCAAATCTCCTTCGCGGTTACTGTTCATCCGACGAAGTGAGGTGGATTCCGGCTGTTTCCAGTCGTGATTGGAGCTGGTTGTTGGAGGCAAGGTCCCTTGGGCTCCCTTCTTCCTTCCCCCTTCAAAGAAATCTACTTCTGCTTCAGTTTAGTGGGCGGATTACCAGACCTGAAAATTCCTCTGGTGGTGTTCTTTCGCTGGTTCTGTTCTCCCGATTCTGAGGCTGGATTTTCTTCTTTGCTGAATCAGACCAAGCTGAGCACTCTCTCTGCCATCCCTTCCTGAAGGTAATTCTCTGGTTGGAGTTGAAGTTGTGCGTGTGGTAGTTGCATTTATGCTGGTGCGTAGGATACCTGCTAGGATTATTGCCTGTTTTGGTTTCCGATGTTGGGTTGACTTGGTTGGTGGTAGTAACTGGTTGGTGGTAGTGGTGTGTTCCCTGCGGAGGAGGATACAATGTCTCGAACCATCCCCGTTATAGTAACTGAACCCCCTGTTGAGGAAGGCCATCGACGGGTGTAGGTTCCGGTGGGCGGAATGCCCGGAAATGTAAATGCTTCTTCCTTTAAGACAGTGAACCTAGGGGAAATCGGTTGCTTTCACTAGAAAAAGCCCCCCTCCTGGTTCCAAACCTGACCATAAAGGTAATGCTAGGCGTAGTCGCAGCAGAGGTCGGTCTAAAAGTCGGCATACCTCCCCTAGACATGCCCACATTGCTAGCCCTCCTGCTGGTACCGATCTTAGAACATTGGCTGTAGGCCGCGTCAATAAGGAGAGGCCGAGCTCAAGCACTCAACCTACTCCTGCTCAGGCGTCCAGATCTTGGGCTAATGTCGCTAAGGCCTTGACAAAAGGGTACAACCTGGCATATGTCCCTCCCTTGGTTGAAAATGGTGAGATCATTGTCGACATAACACCCGAGGGTGCTCGCTGCAGAGAGCCCGAGGTGGCTGGAATGCCTAGTCGGTCACTACATAGGGAAGAAAGTCCCTTTTAAGTTAACTGAAGAGGCTATAAAAAAGTCCTGGGGCGACCAAGTAGTCGATGTTAAATTGCATGAGAATGGTTTTTACTTTCTCCGTGTTCCTAATGCTGAATTTCGCAAGAAGATCCTAGATATGGGGCCGGTATCAATTTTTAGTTGCACCTTACTTCTTCAGCAGTGGCATCCAAAAATGACACTCAAGAAGGGCAAGCTGGATTCAATCCCGGTGTGGGTCAAACTAAGGGACATCCTCTTCTCCCTCTGGTCTCCGGCGGGCATTGGGCGCATTGCTAGTGCAATCGGCAAACCACTTTATGTGGATGCACAACCGAACAGTGTCCGTAATATCCTATGCCCGAGTATGCATAGAGATTTCAGCCACTAGTCCTCGACCGGAGTTCGTCAAGTTCAGGTGGGATGGTGAAGTAAACTCGATAAGTGTTGAGTATGAATGGAAACCGCTTGTATGCCCTTCATGCGGAATTTTTGGCCACAAACCGGGAACTAAGGGCTTTGATTGTGCCCCTCAATAGACTGAAACCCGACCTGAGCCTGCCTCTCGGTCCCAAGCAGCAGACGACTGGACTTTGGTCGGGAGGAAAAAGGTAATTCATCTTCTCGTTATGCCCTCGTAACAGCGGCAACACACCTCATATCGTAACATGGCCGTAGAGGTTCCTCCGCTCCTACGCTGTGTCGATTGTCCTCTCGCCATCTGTGTGGACTCGGTTCTTGAACCGACCACCATGACTCGACCGATCAACTCCAAGAACCTTGAGACAGGTCCTAGCTCTTCTCCTTCCCGGTGTCCAGCAAGCTCTCTGGTTCAGCAAATTCTGGATTTCTCCCCCTGTTCCGTGCTCGGCAGGCCCTGGTGTGTCCAAAATCGCACCGGCCTTCCCCCGGACATGAACTCAGGGAGGTGGTTCCTCCGGCGCATGGTTTGCATCCCGCTCATGACCAGGACTCGCTTAGGCCTGTTCTGAACTTCCCGGAAGGACCTAACGCAGTGACACTCCCCTTGGCTGCCTCTGGTCCTCAAGGCCGTCTTCAACAGCAACTTGAGGACTTTGATATTAACTCTCATACGTCCTCTGCAGATTCT
Source organism: Syzygium oleosum (assembly GCF_021117445.2). Classification (NCBI taxonomy): domain Eukaryota; kingdom Viridiplantae; phylum Streptophyta; class Magnoliopsida; order Myrtales; family Myrtaceae; genus Syzygium; species Syzygium oleosum. The sequence goes on along the minus strand of NW_026607520.1, from coordinate 455,177 downwards.
TCTAGCTCACACGCCGGGGGAGAAAATAGTGACTCGGAAGAGCAATTGGAGAGAGAACCGAATGTTATTTCCCCCCCAACTACACGTTCTCGAACCTTGGCTTCCCAAACTGCGGAGGATCCATCCAAGGCCCCCATGGGGCCGATCCCTAGCATAAGCTGCCTCGGTATGATCCCCGGACCGTCCTCCTCAAAGAAGAAAGATAAGAAGAGGAGGTCTAGGAGATCTCGGAGATAATATCTCTTTTCCCTGTAATGTTTTTTGGTATTTGGAACATAAGGGGACTAGTAAATCCCCTAAGACAAGCGGAAATTCGTACCTTTATCAGGGTCAACCGCCTCTCTTGTATCGGTATCATCGAAACTAAAGTTAAAGACTCTCTTTTTGATGGAATCTCGCGAGGTTTATGTGGTAACTGGCACTGGAATGCTAACTACGATTCTTCTCCCCTTGGTAGGATTTGGTTTGGCTGGAACCCTGATGAGCTGGAAACTAGTTTTCTATACTCTTCCGACCAACTGATCCATGTTCAGCTTAGGCTCCTGAATATGAATAAACTTTGCCTCTTTACAATTGTTTATGGCGAGCATTCTGTTGTCAAACGGCGTCCGTTATGGACTGACCTTGTTTCTATCTCCTCTTGCGACTTACCGTGGGTTTTTGCCGGGGATTTTAATGCAATCAGAGATCCAACTGATAGAGTGGGTAGCACTACTCCCTGGATCCCGGCTTTCGATGAATTTGGGGAGTGTCTAAACCATGCGGGGTTGGAAGATATTCGATATGTGCGGTTTAGATACACTTGGACCCACTCTTCTGGTGATAGTCGGAAACTCCACAAGATTGATCGAGTACTCGCAAATGACACATGGATGCAACAGTTCTCCTTCTCGGAAGCCAGTTTCCTTTCTCCTGGGATTTCAGACCACTCTCCCATGGTGGTAAAAATTCTTTCGCCACTTAATTCCAAGAAACCTTTTAAGTTTTACAACTTCTGGACTTCTCATTCCAATTTCTTGGAACTTGTGAAGCAAGCTTGGGAGACACAGGTAGTCGGTACACCTATGTATATTATTTGTTGTAAACTGCGAGTGCTTAAACAGAAGTTGAAACAACTAAACAGGAGTTTCTTTTCTGACATCTCCTTAAGAACCGATCAACTTAGATCTGATCTCTACGCCGTTCAGGCGGCCCTTGAGCAACACCCTTTTGACCGGAGGCTCCAAGATAGAGAAGCGGAGCTCACACGATACTTTTCTACGATGAGAATGCAGGAGGAATCCTTCTACAGGCAAAAATCCCGTATTCGATGGCTCAAGGAAGGAGATTTAAACACGCATTATTTTCACCACTTTGTTAACAAAAGGCGTGTAACAAATCGAATTCTCTCGACTTCAACTGATGATGGGTCTTTAGTTACTGAACCTCAGGCGGTCAGGGCTCATATTGTGAATCACTTCCAGGATCTACTTAACGGTGCTCCTGCTTCCACTGGGCCCTCTATTAGCGAGATAGGTATGTTCCTTGGTCGGGTCCTTGATGAGAACCAAAGGAACTTGTTGGCGCTTCCGGTCACAGATGAGGAAATCCGGTCCACACTTTTCTCGCTTGCTAAGGGAAAAGCCCCTGGACCGAACGGTTATAATATTGATTTTTTTAAATCTAGCTGGGAGATCATTGGACCCTCCACTCTTGTAGTAGTAAGAGATTTCTTTGAATCAGGATGCATGCTTAAAGAGATCAATAACACCATTCTGACTCTTGTTCCGAAATCCCCAAACGCTTCAGCTATGTTGGATTTCCGTCCTATTGCTTGTTGCAATACTTTATATAAGTGTATCTCCAAGATCTTGGCTAGGAGGATAGCGTGTGTCCTTCCATCACTAATTGGCCCTGCCCAAATGGCGTTTGTTAAAGGACAAAGGATCAGTGACAATATCTTGATAGCCCAAGAGCTATTTGCGGATTTCCACCACCGACCTTACCTTTCCAAGTGTGCTATTAAAGTGGATTTCCAAAAAGCATATGACACTGTTGACTGGAGCTTCTTAGAAAAGGCTTTAATGGCCTTCAACTTCCCTGTCTCCTTTACCAAGCTGGTGATGGCTTGTGTTACGACAGCAAAATTTTCAGTTTCCATTAATGGGGAATTGCATGGCTACTTTGGGAGCTCTAGGGGCATTCGCCAAGGAGACCCTCTATCGCCTTACCTTTTTATTCTGGTTATGGAGATCTTCTCGGGCATTCTAAAGGCTAAAACTGATATGCCGGATTTCCACTGGTTTTGGCGATGCAAAAAGACCCGGTTATCGCACCTCTTCTTTGTGGATGATGTGCTGCTGTTCTCAGAAGGTCACTTGAGGTCAGTTCAACTGATAAATGAATCTCTCCTCTTGTTCTCTGATTGGTCTGTTTAAAACCGAATAAGGCGAAAAGCAATATCTTCATCTCGGGAGGGACTCAGGTGTTGCATGACCAGTTAATACAATGCCTCGGGTTTCAGCAGGGTACATTGCCATTTTGTTATCTTGGTGTGCCTATTATCTCAATTAGATTGCGTAAGATGGACTGTAAAGCCTTGATTGATTCTATCACGGCTCGTGCCCGTTCCTGGTCCCAACGCTTTCTTTCCTTTGCTGGTCGCCTACAGCTTATAAAGTCGGTCTTACATTCCATT
>NW_026607520.1:442500-445000 GCF_021117445.2 Syzygium oleosum | reverse complement strand
GTGCATGGTTCGTGGCCGTGCATCGTGCCCGTGCGCATGGTGCCCGTGCCTCGTGTCCGTGTATCGTTCGTGGCCGGGCGTATTGCCCGTGTGCATGGTTCGTGGCCGTGCGTCGTGCCGTGCATCGTTTGTGGCCGAGCGTCGTGCCCGTGTGCATGGTGCCCGTGCCTCGTTCGTGGCCGGGCATATTGCCCGTGTGCATCGTTCGTGGCCGTGCGCGTGCCCGTGTGCATCGTTCGTGGCCGAGCGTCGTGCCCGTGTGCATGGGGCCCCGCGTGAATGGTGCCCGTGCCTCGTTCGTGGCAGGGCGTATTGCCCGTGTGCATCGTTCGTGCCCGTGCTTCGTGCCCGTACATCGTGCCCATGCTTCGTTCATGGCCGTGCTTGTGCCCGTGCATCGTTCATGGCCGAGCGTCGTGCCCGTGCATCGTTCATGGCTGAGCATCGTGCCCGTACATCGTTCATGGCCGAGCGTCGTGCCCGTTCATCGTTCATGGCCGAGCGTCGTGCACGTGCATCATGCCCGTGCATCGTTCATGGCCGTGCTCATGCCCGTGCATCGTTCATGGCCGAGCATCGTTCATGGCCGTGCTCGTGCCCGTGCATCGTTCATGGCCGAGCATCGCGCCCGTGCATCGTGCCCGTGGATCGTTCATGGCCGTGCATCGCGCCCGTGCATCGTGCCCGTGCATGGTTCATGGCCGAGCATCGCGCCCCTGCATCGTGCCCGTGTCTCGTTCATGGCCGTGCATCGTGCCCGTGCATCGTTCATGGCCGTGCATCACGCCCGTCCTTCGTGCCCGTCCATCGTTCATGGCCGAGCATCGCGCCCGTGCATCGTGCCCGTGGATCGTTCATGGCCGTGCATCGTGCCTGTGCATCGTTCATGGGCGTGCTCGTGCCCGTGCATCATGCCATGCATCGTTCATGGCCGAGGGTCGCGCCCGTGCATCGTGCCCGTGGATCGTTCATGGCCGAGGGTCACGCCCGTGCATCGTGCCCGTGGATCGTTCATGGCCAAGCATTGCGCCCGTGCATCGTGCCCGTGGATCGTTCATGCTCGTGCATCGCGCCCGTGCATCGTGCCCGTGCATCGTTCATGGCCGAGCATCGCGCCCGTGCATCGTGCCCGTGCCCGTGCATCGTTTATGGGCGTGCTCATGCCCGTGCATCGTGCCATGCATCGTTCATGTCTGAGGGTCGTGCCCGTGGATCGTTCATGGCCAAGCGTCGCGCCTGTGCATCGTGCCCGCGGATCGTTCACGGTCGAGCATCGCGCCCGTGCATCATTCGTTCATGACCGAGGGTCGCGCCCGTGCATCGGGCCCGTGGATCGTTCATGGCCGAGCATCGCGCCCGTGCGTCGTTCGTTTATGGCCGAGGGTCGCGCCTGTGCATCGTGCCCGGGCATCGTTCTTGGCCGTGCGTCGTGCCCGAGCATCGTGGCCGAGTGCATGGGACGTGGCCGATGATCGTGGCCGAGTGCATCGGTCCTGGCTGAGCCTCGTGGCCGAGTGCATAGGTCATGCACGAGGCTCATGGCCGAGTGCATCGGCCATGCACGTGGCACATGGAACCGATCGCTACTTAACCGATCATTTCTCATCCAATTGAATCCATTCTTCTTCCTAAATTTTGTTTGAGTCATCAAATTGATCCCCCATTTGTTTTCCCACCACCCAACTATTTTTTTTAATTTTCCAATTTTTTATAATTTTTTGAATACCAAAAGTAAAAAAAAAATATTTCCGAGCTTCAAATTTTTTTTTGATGCATCCATAATTTACTTCACATTTTTCTAAGCATCTCTGCAAAAAATCTCATCAAAATTCAATTTCTACATTTTTTTAGAGACGTGGTGCCATCTCAAACATGGTGAATGTCTCCTCCTGCTGGGAGCAAAATTGCTCATAAGGCTCTTTAGGGGGGTAGAGGTGCTCGAAGGCCATGATCGGCCTTCGGGCAATTGTTGGGCAATGCATGGACCTATGTTATGGGCATAAGATTGAGTCGTAACATGCATCAATGGTCGACGAAATAGGCCATGGCCGATCAAATTGAGCACCTCTAAACAAAGATGGATGGACGGATGACCCGTGCATCGCGTGGCTCCCCTCACGCAGGCATTCATGGCCGAGTGCATGGGTCGTCGACAAGCCAAGCGGCCATAAAGGATGAATCGATGATCGAGTTCCTTGGGAATCGATGAATCCATGAGTCCCTTCGGTAAGATGAGACCATGCCTCGCGGCATGAATGAATGAGCTACGATGGTGCAATGATCGTCTCACGATCAGGCGAACGATCGAGTCTCGATTTGAGCCGAGATCAAGCCATGACCGAGGCCTTAATGGCCAAGGGTAGGCGAGATTGAGGCGAGATAGGGATGGAGATTGAAGCCACGATTAGGGATAAGATCTTGCTATTCTCGCGTCTAGCCGTGCGGATGTGGCCTCGTTCGATGAGTCTGTGTGCTCCTCGAGTTCTCATGCTTGGAGAGC
>NW_026607520.1:417500-440000 GCF_021117445.2 Syzygium oleosum | reverse complement strand
TGTTCCTGATAATGATTTCCGCAGAAAGATCATTGACTCGGGGCCGGTGTCTATATTCAGCTGTACCCTGTTATTACAACAATGGCACTCCAAGCTTAAACTCAGGAAGGGAGTTCTGGACACCATCCCGGTTTGGGTAAGACTTAGAGATATTCCTTTGTCCTTATGGTCTCCTGCTGGCATTGGAAGTATAGCCAGTGCTATTGGCAAACCACTATATGTGGACATTCAAACTGAACAGATGACCAGAATCTCATTTGCGCGAGTATGTGTTGAGATCAAAGCCACTAAACCTAGAGCTGATCAAGTTAAGTTCTGCTGGGATGGTGAGGTGAATACTATAAATATTGAATATGAGTGGAAACCGATGGCTTGCCTCTCTTGCGGTATTTTTGGACATAAAGAGGGATCCAATGGTTTTGATTGTGGCCCTCCGTTCCAATCTGTTAATAAGGCTGTGGCTCCTAATCCAGGCCCTTCACACATTGTTCACAAGTCTGGTCATGATAAGCAGCTCCAAAGGACTGAAGGTTGGGTTCAAGTCCAATCCAGGAAAGGCAAAGCTCCGGCTGCACAGCATGCCCCTGCTCCCAGTCATTGCAATCCAAACTACTCGAAGTTCACGATCGGACCCTCCAGAATTGTTGGATCCACGAGAATCCGGCAATCACGTAACCACGCCTTCGCCCGAACCCGATCGCCCTCCCTTCTTCGACGGTTCTTGTCTCCGACCACCTACCTCTGTCTCTCCTGGCCAGCAAACTCGGTTGGGACAGAATGCCGAATCTGCTTCCGCTTTCCTCTATGGAACCCGGTACAGAAGCTGTTGTGATGAGGCCATTCCAAGACACTGAGGCGGGACAGAATCAAACCACTGCTCAGAAACCTTCTGGACTTACTGATCAGCAGATTAAGGATCCTTTTCCCACACCTCAGGAATCCACTGAAGACTCCTCCGACTCCCGGCTAGTATTAGAGGAATCTAGTGCCTCCGAAGAAAGGCCGGGAGTGGAAGCAACTTGTGTCCCCCCTAACACTAGATCTCGCACTTTTGCATCCAAGTGCTTCCGAGGATATCTTTGAAACCCTCACCCTGTTCCACACATAGCTCGAAATGCCCTATGAGTGTGCCTAGCCCGTCCTCCTCAAAAAAGAAATCTAAGAGGAGGAGGCCAAGGAAAGCTCAGAGATAGATTCCCTCCCTTCCTAAATGTTTTTTGGAATATGGAACATCAGGGGGCTAGTTGAACCCCTAAGGCAAGCAGAAATTCGCTCCTTCATTAGGAAGAATCATCTTTGCTGTATTGGTATAATAGAAACTAAAGTCAAAGAGTCTCGGTTCATGGAGATTTCTAAAGACCTTTTTGCTAACTGGAATTGGTTATCTAACTATGAATTCTCACACCTTGGAAGAATATGGCTTGGTTGGGACCCAAATGAGATTGAGATGGACGTCCATTACTCTTCTTCTCAACTAATTCATGCTCAAACAAGGATGCTGCACATGAACAAAACTTGTATGCTTACAGTAGTATATGGAGAACACACTTTCATGCTTCGAAGACATTTGTGGGCTGACTGATTCGGCTCTCCTCTTGTGACCTCCTCGGCTTGTTCATTGGGGATTTCAATGCGATTAAAGATCCAGGACGAGTAGAGTGGGCAGCTCTACTCCGTGGATTCCAGCTTTTGATGATTTTAAGGAATGCCTCAACCAAGCGGGACTGGAGGATCTCCGTTATGTTGGGTGTAGGTTCACTTGGTCGCACTCCTCAGGTGCCAACCGGAAAATGCGTAAAATTGACCGAGTGCTCACCAATGATAGATGGTCTCAAATCTTCTCTTACTCGGAAGCTCACTTCCTTCCTTCGGGTATTTCGGATCATTCCCCTATGAAGATCAAGATTGTTCCTCCGACTACTTCCAACAAGCCTTTCAAGTTTTTCAACTTTTGGGCCTCTCATCCATTGTTTCTGGATCTAGTCACTCAAGTGTGGGATGCGCATATTGTGGGTTCACCTATGTTCAGTGTTTGCTGCAAACTTAAAGATATCAAGGCTAAGCTGAAACAATTGAACCGTAGTTCCTTCTCGGATATTTCCACAAGAACAGAACAGGCTAGAGCGGACCTATTCCTTGTTCAGACGGCTTTGGACTCGAACCCTTTCGACCAGAGCCTCCTTGCAAGAGAAGTGGAGCTTCAAAGATTATTTTCCGACCTGAGACTACAAGAAGAATCCTTTTACAGACAAAAATCCAGAATCCGTTGGATTAAGGAAGGGGACATGAATACCAAGTTCTTTCATCATCATGTCAACCAAAGACGTCTCCATAATAGAATCTTATCTGTTTCAACAGACGATGGGGAGTTTATTACTGAACCTCTGGCGGTCAGGAATCATATTGTTTGTCACTTTCAGCAACTACTCACCAGTAGTTCTATTACTATCCAGCCCTCAGTCCGGGAGGTGGGTGGTTTTATTGACAGGACTTTAGATGAGAATCAACAGCTATTCTTAAAACAACCGGTAACCGATGAGGAAATCCAAACTACCCTATTTTCACTTGCTAAAGGCAAGGCTCCTGGTCCAGATGGATTCAACGTTGAATTTTTCAAACTCACATGGGGGATTACTGGGCCTTCTATCTTGAGGGCGGTTAAGAACTTCTTTGAAACTGGCCACTTACTCAAAGAGGTTAACAATACCATCTTAACATTGGTACCGAAAACCCCCAATGCGTCGAGTATGAATGACTTCCGACCAATTGCGTGTTGCAATACCCTTTATAAATGCATATCCAAAATTCTCGCAAGGCGTATCGCGCAGGTTTTACCTACGCTAATTGGACCGGCCCAAACGGCATTCGTCAGAGGTCGTAGAATAAGCGACAACATTATGATCGCTCAGGAATTGTTTGCGGACTTCCACCATGAGTCTTACTTTCCAAAGTCAGCCATCAAGGTGGACTTCCAAAAAGCATATGACACGATTGAGTGGAGCTTCATCCAGAAGGTGCTTGCAGCCTTCAAATTTCCGGAGAACTTTACTAAGCTAGTTTTGGCTTGCATATCCACCGCCAAATTCTCAGTTGCAATAAATGGTGATCTTCATGGCTTCTTTGCTAGTACCCGGGGAATACGACAAGGAGATCCACTGTCGCCGTATTTATTTGTTTTAGCTATGGAAATCTTCTCGGGTGTGCTGAGGGATAAAACTCATAACCCGGACTTCCAATGGTTCTGGCGATGCAAGAAAGTGCGCACCTCCCATCTGTTCTTCGCGGATGACGTCCTTATATTCGCACAAGCGCACTTGAGATCTATACAACTAATCAAGGAAGCAATCGACTTGTTCTCGAATTGGTCTGGTCTAAGACCAAATGCCAGGAAAAGCAATATTTATCTCTCGGGAGGGAACCCGGAGTTACATAGTGGCCTTCTACACTGCCTCGGATTTCAACAAGGCTCACTCCCTTTTCGATACCTAGGCGTGCCAGTCATATCTTCGAGGCTTCGGAAAGAGGATTGTAAATGCTTGATTGATTCCATAACGTCCCGTGTCCGATCTTGGACTCACCGGTTCTTGTCTTTTGCGGGCCGACTGCAACTTATCCGATCGGTCCTCGTTTCTATCCAGGTGTACTGGGCCACCATCTTCTCTCTTCCTAAGTCGGTGCTTTATGGTATCGAGACTATTTTGAGACAATTCCTGTGGAAGGGCCCTGATTTAGGTACGGGCGGTGCTAAAGTTGCATGGGATACGGTATGCCTACCTAAAGAAGAAGGAGGTCTTGGAATCCGAAGACTCACTGATTATAATAGAGCTATGATGCTCAAACACATATGGCTTCTTTTCACCGATAAAGAGTCCATGTGGTGCAAGTGGATACACACAAACTTTATCAAAAGCTCTAACTTCTGGCTTGTTCCTAAGCCCACTTTCTGTTCCTGGACGTGGAAGAAAATCCTAGATATGCGAGAATATGCTCGGACTATTTTTCGCTGGAAAATTGGTAATGGTCATTCAGTCTCTTTGTGGTTTGATTGGTGGCACGACAGAGGCCCACTATACCTTCTGTTCAATGATACGGACATCTATCGGTCTCGTATTCCCCGGGACTCGACTGTTCGGGCCTTCTATGACTCGGTATGGCAACATTCATATACTTTGGATACTATATTGAACTGGACGGAACCTCCACCAAATTTTGAGGAGGACATTGAGGATGAGTTGATTTGGGCTCCTCAACCATCCCCTACCTTCTCGGTGGCGACAGCTTGGAACCATATAAGAAGAAAAGGACTGCCGGTTCAGTGGCATTCATTTGTATGGGATCATCATATTGCTCCTCGCCACTCCTTCCTTCTATGGATCATTTCCCTCAATCGATTACCTACTCAGACTGCTCTTATGCATAATAGCAGGATTGATGCCGCTTTATGTGCTTTTTGTGGGGCTACTCCGGACTCAATCAATCACCTATTCTTTCAGTGTTCCTCTACAAGAAGTCTGGCGTTCTTTTGGGCAACTAATTGCTATATTCCATGGCGAAACCGTCCGTGGCATGAGCATATAACATGGGCAATGAAGGTTTATGGAGGATCATCTTTTGCTCATCGTCTCACCAGGTTCTCATTTGGTGCTCTTTGTCATATAATATGGACTGAAAGAAACAACTCTATCTTCCGAAACAAGAGTATTTTCATTCCTGGAATGCGCAATCATATGATCAAAGTGGTGAAGGATAAAGCTTCAACCCTTGGAAGAGTTGCAGACACGCCAATGAATAGGAGATTACAAAGGAGTTGGGGGCTATCATCTTCCATATTTACTTAGTTGGTCTGTCTTAGCCTTCCTTTGTATAGCTATGGCCTCCTTTGTTTTGAGGTTTAGGTTGCCGTGTTCCACTGGTTTGTATAGTCCCTTTGGAACTTGGTCTTTCTTTAGCCTTGTAAGTGACCTTTTGTTCATTCGGGGCCCTGGGTTGTCTCTTGTGATTTGTATAGTCCTTGCTGGACCGCTCTTGAACCTATATGGACAGTTATGTCCTATTAGGGTTAGGTTTTGGTTTGAGCTTTAGCTTGTAGTTGGTGTTTGAGATAGTTATATATACACTTACCTTTACCAAAAAAAAAAAAAAAAAACAACTGCGAAAGCAATACCACCCGCCTGGGTGGCGCTGCTGGAAAGGGCACTCTTCCTCTCGCAAAAGGTTGAGTGTTCGAATCCTGGGCGTCGCAGGGTGACTTAACCGGTGCACGTGTGTGGTGGCTAGCACGCGTCGCCCCCAGGGTTTACCTCCCGGCTGTCGGCCGTGCGGGGGTACCCTGGGTTACCAAAAAAAAAAAAAAAACAATGCTACTCCAGCAATGGCATCCTAAACTGAAACTTAAAAAGGGTGCTATGGACACTATCCCGGTTTGGGTTAGGCTGCGAGAGATTCCATTCTCCTTATGGTCACCGGCGGGCATAGGAAGGATTGCAAGCGCCATCGGAAAGCCACTCTATGTGGACGCCCAAACCGAACAAATGACTAGAATCTCTTACGCGAGAGTATGTGTGGAAATCAAAGCCACAAAACCCCGACTGGAAACTGTGAAGGTACGTTGGGATGGCGAAGTCAATATGGTCCACGTAGAGTATGAATGGAATCCTATGGTGTGCACCTCCTGTGGGATTTTTGGACACAAACCTGGTTCAGCTGGTTTTGAGTGTGCTCCTGCACATTCTGAAGTAAGAGCCGAGACAACACTCCAGCCTCAAGCTAAGACCAGACCTGTGACCTCCCTACGTCCTCGAGAAGCTGAAGTGTGGACACAAGTCAACCGGAAAAAAGGCAAAGGCCCGATGAACCAAGCTGCAGCTCAGATCAGACCTGCACCTGGCGGTACAGTGGAGGCGAACCCAGGGAAGGAGACCCTTCTGCCTTCTGTTCGTGCCCCTCCCCCTTCTCCTGGTCCGTTAGTGAACTCTCCAAAGACAGCCACTGCTGATCTGACCAGAACCGCTTCTGTCCTTCCTTTGGACGTGAACTCAAGAGGGGGCTCCTCTGCCTTCAGCTCATGACCCTTCCAAGGCTCATGACCTGGTAAGGCATGTTTAGATCAGTTCAGAAGTTTCAAATGCTGGGCTGTCCAGTTCTGCAACCGACCTTCCCCTGATCACGAATTCAAGGGGTAAGGTTCCTTTGCCTCCTGTTTTGAACCTCACACAGGAACATGAACATCTAAGGCCTGATCTGAATTCCTCGAAGGTCCTGACCGCTGAGTTGGTCCCCTCTACTGCACCTGATCCTAAAGAACACCTTGACCAACAGCTAGAGGACCTTCTCATCAACTCGCAGTCTTCCTCTGAAGATTTTTCTGGATCACATGTCGGGGAGGAGAATAGTGACTCCGAACAGCAACTGGTAGAGGAACCTACTGTTTTATCCCCCCCAAACACCCGTTCTAGAGCCTTGGCTTCTTATACCGTGGAGGATCCCTCCAAAGCCTCCCTGGGGCCTATCCCTAACATGAGTTGCTTGGATATGACTCATGGCCCGTCCTCCTCGAAGAAGAAAGACAAGAGGAGGAGGTCAAGGAAATCTCGAAGATAACCTCCTCTCCTCCCTATGTTTTTTGGAATTTGGAATATTAGGGGACTAGTAGATCCCATCCGGCAAGCTGAAATCCGGACCTTTATAAGGAATAATCGCCTCTCTTGCATTGGTATCATTGAGACTAAAATCAAAGCCCTTTTTTTGCTGATATTACTAGGGGATTATGCAATAGTTGGAGATGGGTTTCCAATTACGATTTCTCTCCCCTAGGCCGTATTTGGTTCGGTTGGGACCCGAATATGCTGGAGATGAACTTGTTATACACTTCTGGTCAACTGATCCATATGCAGCTCAGGCTTCTCAATTTGAATTCACTCTGTTTGCTCTCTATGGTATACGGGGAACATACTTTTGTTAATCGGCGTCCGCTGTGGGCTGACCTCATACGACTCTCTTCTTGCGACTTACCCTGGCTTGTTGCTGGGGATTTTAATGCTATCAAGGACCCGCAGGATAGGCTGGGTAGTACAACCCCGTGGATTCCAGTCTTTGAAGAGTTTGGGGACTGTCTTAACCAAGCAGGACTTGAGGACCTTAGATATGTGGGATTCAGATACACATGGTCTCACTCTTCCGGCACTAACAGGAAACTCCGAAAGATTGATCGGGTTCTCATCAACAACCAATGGACCCAGCATTTCTCCTTCTCGGAAGCTTCCTTCCTTGCGCCTGGTATATCGGATCATTCACCAATGGTGGTTAAAATCTTATCGCCGCAAAATTCTAAAAAACCATTCAAGTTTTTCAACTTCTGGGCTACGCATCCTTGCTTTCTGGAACTAGTAGCCCAAGCATGGGACTCTCCAGTAGTGGGCACCCCCATGTACACTATTTGTTGCAAACTTCGTGTCCTAAAATAGAAGCTGAAGCAACTTAACAGGAGTTCTTTCTCTGACATCTCTGCAAGAACGGATCAAGTTAGATCAGATCTTTATTCTGTACAGGCTGCCCTTGAACTCCATCCTTTTGACCAGAATCTCCTGGAAAGAGAAGTGGAGCTCACTCGTGCCTTCTCTACTATAAGATTGTAGGAGGAATCCTTCTATAGGCAAAAATCCCGCATCCGGTGGCTGAAGGAAGGAGATCTAAACACGAACTATTTTCATCTATTTGTCAACGAAAGACGTGTTCAAAATCGTATTCTCTAGGTTTCATCAGAGGATGGGGCTCTAGTTACTGATCCTCAGGAGGTTAGGTCTCATATTGTTAATCACTTCCAGGGGATTCTTAATGGTCCTTCTGCTTCTTCTCGGCCCTCTGTTAGCGAGATTGGTGTCTTCCTTGGTCGAGTTCTTGATGAGAATCAGAGGAACATATTGGCGCATCCGGTCTCAGATGACGAAATCCGGTCCACTCTTTTCTCACTCGCGAAAGGCAAAGCCCCGGGACCGGATGGCTACAATGTTGATTTCTTCAAATCTAGCTGGGAAATCGTTGGCCCCTCCACCCTTGCCGCGGTAAGGGACTTCTTTGAGTCAGGATGCATGCTTAAGGAGATCAACAATACCATTCTTACTCTTGTGCCGAAATCCCCAAACGCTTCAGCTATGTCGGATTTCCGTCCTATTGCCTGCTGCAATACTCTATATAAGTGCATCTCCAAAATCTTGGCTAGGCGTTTAGCGAGTGTCCTTCCAACCCTAATTGGGCCTGCCCAAACGGCGTTTGTTAAAGGTCGTAGAATCAGCGACAACATCTTGATAGCTCAGGAGTTATTTGCGGATTTCCACCACCAGTCCTACCTTGCCAAGTGTGCTATCAAAGTGGATTTCCAAAAAGCTTTTGACACAGTGGATTGGAGCTTCCTAGAAAAGACTTTATTGGCCTTTAACTTCCCTGCTTCCTTTGTTAAGTTGGTGATGGCTTGTGTATCCACAGCAAAGTTCTCGGTCTCCATTAATGGGGAACTACATGGCTATTTTGGGAGCTCTAGGGGCATTCGACAAGGAGACCCGTTATCGCCGTACCTGTTCATCCTGGTTATGGAGGTCTTCTCGGGCATTCTAAAAGCTAAAACTGATACGCCGATTTTCCACTAGTTTTGGCGATGCAAAAACATCCGGCGATCGCATCTTTTCTTTGCCGATGATGTACTCTTATTCTCTGAAGGCCACTTGAGATCAGTTGAAATAATAAAGGAATCTCTCCTCTTGTTTTCCGAATGGTCTGGTGTAAATCCGAATAATGCTAAAAGTAATATCTTTCTCTCGGGTGGGACCCAGTCGCTGCATGACCAATTAATCCAATGCTTAGGGTTCCAGCAGGGTGCACTACCTTTTCGATATCTAGGTGTGCCCATTATCTCAACTAGATTGCGTAAGGAGGACTGTAAAGCGTTGATTGATTCCATTACTGCTCGTGCTCGCTCCTGGTCTCAACGCTTTCTTTCCTTTGCTGGTCGCCTACAACTTATCAAGTCGGTCTTGCATTCCATACAAGTATACTGAGCTACTATCTTTTCTTTACCCAAAAAGGTATTATATAGTATTGAGGCAATTTTGCGACAGTTCTTATGGAAAGGTCCTGACCTTGGAGCTGGTGGAGCTAAGGTAGCGTGGAATGCTGTTTGCCTACCCAAAGATGAAGGTGGCCTAAGCATCCGACGACTTGTGGATTACAACAATGCGATGACTTTAAAACACATTTGGCTTCTCTTTACTGACAAAGAATCCTTGTGGTGTAAATGGATTCACTCCACCTTCTTAAAGAAGAAAAACTTTTGGCTTGCACCCAAACCTACTTTCTGTTCATGGACATGGAAGAAAATCCTTGATATGCGTGCTTCGGCTCAATCTATGTTTCGATGGAAGATTGGAAATGGGCGCTCTGTATCCTTCTGGTTTGACTGTTGGCACAGTAGGGGCCCGCTATACTTGCTTTTTAGTAACGCGGAGATTTATCAATCGCGCATTCCTCGGGAGGCTACAGTCCGATCCTTCTACGAAGGTTCTTGGCAACCTTCTAACACCCTTGCCACTATTATGGGCTGGACAGATCCCCTTCCGCCTACTGTGGATAACTCGATGGACAACTTTGTCTGGATACCTCATCCAGCTAAATCCTTCTCTGTTTCTCTTGCTTGGAATCATATCCGCAGGAAATGGCATCCAAACCCCTGGCATTCCTTCGTTTGGGATCGGCACATAGCTCCTCGTCATGCCTTTCTCCTATGGCTGATAACCCTTAACCGGCTACCTACCCAGGTATTCCTGTTACAAAATCGCAGGATTGACGATGCTCTCTGTGCCTTTTGTGGAGCTACACCAGACTCAATCAACCATCTTTTCTTTGGTTGCACTTCTACCTGTAGATTGGCTTCTCTTTGGGCGACAAATTGCAGACTACCTTGGCGCAACCGCCCCTGGCAAGAACATATCCTCTGGGCTATGAAAGTTTGCGGAGGATCTTCGTTTGCCCACCGCATCGCCAGATTTTCCTTTGGTGCTCTATGCCACATTATTTGGACCGAAAGGAACAACGCTATCTTCAGGAACAAGAGTGTCTTCATCCCTGGGATGCGAAAGCACCTTTTCAAGGTCGTGAAGGATAAAGCTATTTCCATGGGGACAGTTGAGGATACTTATAGGAACCGCATTGTACAGAGAAAGTGGGACCTTCCTCCTTCTATCTTTGATTAATGCTGGTTATGGCTGTTCTGGTGTCTCTTCGAGCGGATTCCGGAGTTTTGGGCTTCTCACCGACATGGTTTGGATTGGTTCGGCTCTTGTGGTTTCCTGCCGGCTTTTGTGCTGCTCTCGGCTGTTTCCGTAGTGTGATGGCGCTGTTTTGTTCGGTGTCTTGGGCTTTATGATTCCAATTTTCGGATTGGTTGTTTCCCTTCTTTCCATTTAGCCGACCTTGGCTTCTTGTATAGTTACTGCTGAACCTCTCTTGACCTTGTATGGACATCTCTATGTCCTAATAGGGTCAGGTGCTGGTTTGGGCTTTAGTTTGTATTTGGTGTCTTGAAAAGTTATATATATACTTGCCTTACCAAAAAAAAACAACTGCGAAAGCAAAACTTTTCATTTTTACCAAATTCTCGGGCACTGTTCATCGGGCAGAATGCTCCCAACGGTGATTCTCGCTGGTACTATTCACCCGCCGGGATTCTGCTGATTCCGGCTGATTCCGGCGATCGTTTGGCCTGATTTTTGGTGGTGTAGCTCCTTGTACACTCCTCGTCCACCCCACCAAAGGATTTCTCTCCCCGTTGAGCACAGAGGACGGGATTTCAGATCTGGTCGGTGCCCTGCTCGGTCTTCTTCGTGAATGTCTCGACTGAACTGAGCCTTTAATTCTGGGCTGTCCTCCCGAAGGTAGTCATCTTTATAGGTTCTATTCCTTCGGTTCTCTCCTATTGAGCTGGGTTGGGGGTGCTACGTGGTGCACACAACTATTGAGGGACCGTCTGGTATGCTTTCCCTTCTCCGTTGTGTGCGTTTTTCTGAAGTGGTGCTGCTGGAGGTTGGCTGATTGCTGTTGGGTTGAGTTCTCTCCGTTGTTCTCTTCCTGTTGTGTGTAATTGGAGACTGGGATTGAGATTACATTTATTCTGGGAGTTTAGCTGAAGCGTACCCTGTTCTGGTATGTGGGGCTGTTTGGTTGACTGGTAGGTATTTGTAGTTTTGTCCAAATGGCTGAGACTATAGATCCCTCTTTGCCTGTCCCACCTCCTGTTATAGAGGCTCAATCACTCTCTGTCACGGAGAAACATCAGGCGATACATGGCTCTGTTGTGAACACAAATGCAGCTTTACCCCAAGGAAGATCCTCTGCTGTATTGGTTGAAACTGAACGCCCTTTGGGTCCTAGACCTATCCTAAAGGGCAATCCTAGCCGGAGTAGGAGTAGAGGCCGTCCGAAGGACAGGAACCGCTCCCGTGGAAAAATACATGCTGCTGGTGGTGCTGTGCGCTCTGAATCCGGGGCAAACTCAGTAAGGAAATCAGCTGTGGTGGGACAGTCTTCTTCCCGGCCTCAAGGCCAGACAAACCAAGCCCGAACTTGGGCAAATGTCGCTCGGGTGCAGACTAAAGGATATAACTTGGACTTTGTACCCCCTATTGAGGAGAATGGTGAAGTGATAGTGGATATAACTCCACACATTGCTGCTGAACAGAATCCGATATGGCAGGAATGTATTGTGGGGCACTATGTTGGGAGGAAAGTTCCTTTCAAACTAACGGAAGAAGCTCTTAAAAAATCCTGGGGAGACCATGTAGTAGATGTTAAACTACATGAAAACGGGTTCTACTTCTTACGTGTTCCGAACGTGGACTATCGCAGGAAGATACTTGACCTAGGTCCTGTTTCTATTTTCAGTAGCACAATGCTACTCCAACAATGGCATCCTAAACTGAAGCTTAAAAAGGGTGCTATGGACACTATCCCGGTTTGGGTTAGGCTGCGAGAGATTCCATTCTCCTTATGGTCACCGACGGGCATAGGAAGGATTGCAAGCGCCATCGGAAAGCCACTCTATGTGGACGCCCAAACCGAACAAATGACTAGAATCTCTTACGCGAGAGTATGTGTGGAAATCAAAGCCACAAAACCCCGACTGGAAACTGTGAAGGTACGTTGGGATGGCGAAGTCAATCTGGTCCACGTGGAATATGAATGGAATCCAATGGTGTGCACCTCCTGTGGGATTTTTGGACACAAACCTGGTTCAGCTGGTTTTGAGTGTGCCCCTGCACATTATGTAGAAAGAGCCGAGACAACACTCCAGCCTCAAGCTAAGACCAGACCTGTGACCTCCCTACGTCCTCGAGAAGCTGAAGTGTGGACACAAGTCAACCGGAAAAAAGGCAAAGGCCCGATGAACCAAGCTGCAGCTCAGATCAGACCTGCACCTGGCGGTACATTGGAGGTGAATCCAGGGGAGGAGACCCTTCTGCTTTCTGTTCGTGCCCCTCCCCCTTCTCCTGGTCCGGTAGTGAACTCTTCAAAGGCAGCCAATGCTGATTTGACCAGAACCGCTTCTGACCTTCCTCTGGACGTGAACTCAAGGGGGGCTCCTCTGCCTTCAGCTCATGACCCTTCCAAGGCTCACGAACTGGTAAGGCATGTTCAGATCTGTTCAGAAGTTTCAAATGCTGTGCTGTCCAATTCTGCAATCGACCTTCCCCGGAACACGAATTCAAGGGGTAAGGTTCCTTTGCCTCCTGTTTTGAACCCCACACAGGAACATGAACGTATAAGGCCTGATCTGAATTCCTCGAAGGTCCTGACCGCTGAGTTGGTCCCCTCTGCTGCACCTGATCCTAAAGAACACCTTGACCAACCACTAGAGGACCTTCTCATGAACTCGCAGTCTTCCTCTGAAGATTCTTCTGGATCACATGTCGGGGAGGAGAATAGCGACGCTGAAGAGCAAATGGTGGAGGAACATGCTGTTTTATCTCCCCCAAACACCCGTTCTCGAGCCTTGGCTTCTTATACCGTGGAGGATCCCTCCAAAGCCTCCCTGGGGCCTATCCCTAACACGAGCTGCTTTGATATGACTCCTGGTCCGTCCTCCTCGAAGAAGAAAGACAAGAGGAGGAGGTCTAGGAAATCTCGAAGATAATCTCCCTTCCTCCCTATGTTTTTTGGAATTTGGAACATTCGAGGACTAGTAGATACCCTCCGGCAAGCTGAAAATCCGGACCTTTATTTGGAATAATCGCCTTTCTTGCATTGGTATCATTGAGACTAAGGTTAAAGCCCCTTTTTTTGCTGATATTACAAGGGGTTTATGCAATAGTTGGAGATGGGTTTCCAACTACGATTTCTCTCCCCTAGGCCGAATTTGGTTTGGTTGGGACTCGAATATGCTGGCGGTGAACTTGCTATATATTTCTTCTCAACTGATTCATATGCAGCTCAGGCTTCTAAATTTGAATAAACTTTGTTTGCTCTCTATTGTATATGGGGAACACACTTTTGTTCATCGGCGTTCGCTGTGGACTGACCTCATTCGATTATCTTCTTGCGACTTACCCTGGCTTGTTGCTGGAGATTTTAATGCTATCAAGGACCCGCAGGATAGACTGGGTAGTTCAACCCCGTGGATCCCAGTGTTTGATGAATTCGGGGACTGTCTCAACCAAGCTGGCCTTGAGGACCTTAGATATGTGGGATGCAGATTCACATGGTCCCACTCTTCTGGCACCAACAGGAAACTCCGAAAGATTGATCGGGTTCTCATCAACAACCACTGGACCCAGCTTTTCTCCTTCTCGGAGGCTTCCTTTCTTGTGCCTGGTATATCGGACAATTCCCCAATGGTGGTAAAAAAATTTTCGCCATAAAGTTCAAAAAAACCATTCAAGTTTTTCAACTTCTGGGCTACGCATCCCCGCTTCCTGGAACTAGTAGGCCAAGCCTGGGACACCTCAATAGTGGGCACCCCTATGTACACTACTTGTTGTAAACTTCGAGTCCTAAAACAGAAGCTGAAGCAACTTAACAGGAGTTCTTTCTCTGATATTTCTGCAAGAACGGATCAAGTTAGATCAGATCTTTATTCTGTCCAAGCTGCCCTTGAGCTCCATCCTTCTGACCAGACTCTCCTGGAAAGAGAAGTGGAGCTCACACGTTCCTTCTCTACTTTAAGATTGCAGGAGGAATCCTTCTATAGATAGAAATCCCGCATCCGATGGCTGAAGGAAGGAGATCTAAACACGAATTATTTTCATCTTTTTGTCAACAAAAGACGTGTCCAGAATCGGATTCTCTTGGTTTCTTCAGAGGATGGGTCTCTACTTTCTGATCCTCCGGAGGTTAGGTCCCATATTGTCAATCACTTTCGAGAGATTCTTAATGGTCCTTCTGCTTCTTCTCGGCCCTCTGTTAGCGAGATTGGTGTCTTCCTTGGTCGAGTTCTTGATGAGAATCAGAGGAACATATTGGCGCATCCGGTCTCAGATGACGAAATCCGGTCCACTCTTTTCTCACTCGCAAAAGGCAAAGCCCCGGGACCGGATGGCTACAATGTTGATTTCTTCAAATCTAGCTGGGAAATCGTTGGGCCCTCTACCCTTGCCGCGGTAAGGGACTTCTTTGAGTCAGGATGCATGCTTAAGGAGATCAACAATACCATTCTTACTCTTGTGCCGAAATCCCCAAACGCTTCAGCTATGTAGGATTTCCGTCCTATTGCTTGCTGCAACACTCTATATAAGTGGATCTCCAAAATCTTGGCTAGGCGTTTAGCGAGTGTCCTTCCAACCCTAATTGGGCCTGCCTAAACTGCGTTTGTTAAAGGTCGTAGAATCAGCGACAACATCTTGATAGCTCAAGAGTTATTTGCGGATTTCCACCACCAGTCCTACCTTGCCAAGTGTGCTATCAAAGTGGATTTCCAAAAAGCCTTTGACACAGTGGATTGGAGCTTCCTAGAAAAGACTTTATTGGCCTTTAACTTCCCTGCTTCCTTTGTTAAGTTGGTGATGGCTTGTGTATCCACAGCAAAGTTCTCGGTCTCCATTAATGGGGAACTACATGGCTATTTTGGGAGCTCTAGGGGCATTCGCCAAGGAGACCCGTTATCGCCGTACCTGTTCATCCTGGTTATGGAGGTCTTCTCGGGCATTCTAAAAGCTAAAACTGATACGCCGATTTTCCACTAGTTTTGGCGATGCAAAAAGATCCGGCTATCGCATCTTTTCTTTGCCGATGATGTACTCTTATTCTCTGAAGGCCACTTGAGATCAGTTGAAATAATAAAGGAATCTCTCCTCTTGTTTTCCGAATGGTCTGGATTAAATCCGAATAATGCTAAAAGTAATATCTTTCTCTCGGGTGGGACCCAGTCGCTGCATGACCAATTAATCCAATGCTTAGGGTTCCAGCAGGGTGCACTACCTTTTCGGTATCTAGGTGTGCCCATTATCTCAACTAGATTGCGTAAGGAGGACTGTAAAGCGTTGATTGATTCCATTACTGCTCGTGCTCGCTCCTGGTCTCAACGCTTTCTTTCCTTTGCTGGTCGCCTACAACTTATCAAGTCGGTCTTGCATTCCATCCAAGTATACTGGGCTACTATCTTTTCTTTACCTAAAAAGGTATTACATAGTATTGAGGCTATTTTGCGACAGTTCTTATGGAAAGGTCCTGACCTTG
This sequence comes from Syzygium oleosum, assembly GCF_021117445.2. Lineage (NCBI taxonomy): Eukaryota > Viridiplantae > Streptophyta > Magnoliopsida > Myrtales > Myrtaceae > Syzygium > Syzygium oleosum. Next base: position 424,286 of record NW_026607520.1, on the reverse strand, counting down.
GAGCTGGTGGAGCTAAGGTAGCGTGGAATGCTATTTGCTTACCCAAAGATGAAGGTGGCCTAGGCATCCGACGACTTATGGATTACAACAATGCGATGACTTTAAAACACATTTGGCTTATCTTTACTGACAAAGAATCCTTGTGGTGTAAATGGATTCACTCCACCTTTTTAAAGAAGACAAACTTTTGGCTTGTGCCCAAACCTACTTTCTGTTCATGGACATGGAAGAAAATCCTCGATATGCGTGCTTCTGCTCAATCTATGTTCCGGTGGAAGATTGGAAATGGGCGCTCCGTATCCTTCTGGTTTGACTGGTGGCACAGTAGGGGCCCGCTATACTTGCTATTTAGTAACGCGGAGATTTATCAATCGCGCATTCCTCGGGAGGCTACAGTCCGATCTTTCTACGAAGGTTCGTGGCAACCTTCTAACACCCTTGCCACTATTATGGGCTGGATGGATCCCCTTCCGCCTAATGTGGATAGCTCGATGGACAACTTCGTCTGGACACCACATCCATCTAAATCCTTCTCTGTTTCTCTTGCCTGGAATCATATCCGCAGGAAATGGCATCCAACCCCCTGGCATTCCTTCATTTGGGATCGGCACATAGCCCCTCGCTATGCCTTTCTCCTATGGTTGATAACCCTTAACCGGCTACCTACCCAGGTATTCCTATTACAAAATTGCAGGATTGACGATGCTCTCTGCGCCTTTTGTGGAGCTACACCAGACTTAATCAACCATCTTTTCTTTGGTTGCACTTCTACCTGTAGATTGGCTTCTCTTTGGGCGACAAATTGCAGACTACCTTGGCGCAACCGCCCTTGGCAAGAACATATCCTCTGGGCTATGAAAGTTTGCGGAGGATCATCGTTTGCCCACCGCATCGCCAGATTTTCCTTTGGTGCTTTATGCCACATTATCTGGACCGAAAGGAACAACGCTATCTTCAGGAACAAGAGCGTCTTCATCCCTGCTATGCGAAAGAACCTTTTCAAAGTCGTGAAGGATAAAGCTATTTCCATGGGGACAGTTGAGGATACTTCTAGGAACCGCATGGTGCAGAGAAAGTGGGACCTTCCTCCTTCTATCTTTGATTAATGCTGGTTATGGCTGTTGTGATGTCTTTTCGAGCGGATTCCGAAGCTTTGGGCTTTTCACGGACATGGTCTGGATTGGTTCGGCTTCTTGTGGTGAATATGGTTTCCCGCCGGCTTTTGTGATGCTCTCGGCTGTAGTGTGTTGGCGCTGTTTTGTTCGGTGTCTTCGGTCTTATGCCTCTAATTTTCGGATTGGTTGGTTGACCTTGGTTGTAGTTTTCCTTATTTCCATCCAGCCGGGCTTGGCTTCTTGTATAGTTCCTGCTGAACCTCTCTTGACCTTGTGTGGACATCTCTATGTCCTAATAGGGTCAGGTACTGGTTTGGACTTTAGTTTGTATTTGGTGTCCTGAAAAGTTATATATATACTTGCCTTAACAAAAAAAAAAATAACCAACTGCGAAAGCATAACTAAATGCTATCTTCCATGGCGTAACCGGCCATGGCATGAGCATATAACATGGGCAATGAAGGTTTGTGGAGGATCATCATTTGCTCATCGTCTCTCCAGGTTCTCACTTGGAGCCCTTTGTCATATAATATGGACTGAAAGAAACAACTCTATCTTCCGAAACAAGAGTATTTTCATCCCTGGTATGCGCAATCATATGATCAAAGTGGTGAAGGATAAAGCTTCAACCCTTGGAAGAGTTGCAGACACGCCATTGAATAGGAGATTACAAAGGAGTTGGGGGCCATCACCTTTCATTTTTTCTTAATTGGGCTGGTTTGGCCTTCCTTTGTATAGCTTTTCCTTGCTTCCTTTATCTTTTTGTGGTTGAGCTTTCCGTGTTCCCTTGGATTTGTATAGTCCCTTTGGAACTTGGTTAGTCTCTTGCTTTCCTTTGTATTTGGTGATTTGAAAGTAATATATACCTTACCCTTACTAAAAAAAAAACAACTGCGAAAGCATACTTTTCATTTTCACCAAACCCGCGGCACTGTTCACTCGAGCATGAAAATGCTCTCTGCCGGTGTTCTCGCAGGTACTGTTCACCCGTCCGGTAGATGTTGATTCCGGCCATCTCCGGCGACCATTGAAGCTGATTTTTGGAGGATAGGTCCTCTGTACCTCCCCCTCCAACCTCGCCAAAGAGCTCTCCCCATTTCTCAGTGCAGGGGGCGGACCAACAGATCTGAACCATCTCCGGTTACGTCTTCTTCCGCCTGGAATCTGATCGTGAGGGGTTTTTCGCCTTGCTGTTCTGCTTCCTTGGAGGTCGTCCAACACTTTGAAGGTACTCCTTTGCTCGGTTTCCCCTTCCTGGGTGGTGAGCTTGGATTTGGTAGTTGGTGGACATATTTAAGCTGGGATCGTGCTGATACTCTGTAGCTAAAATCGTTTCTGGTCATATGGTGCGAGTTTGGGCTGACTGGTTGGTGGAGTATGTGTGTTAACCTGCTACTTTGACCTTATGGAGCTGGATTCTAGGAACCCCCCCTTGGTCCCAGCCCTATGGTTGACGCACACCAGTTGACTGATGAAATTGCTGCAACGTTAAAGACAGCTGAGCCCAAAGGCAAATCGGTAGCCTTTTCCCAAAAGAGCCACCCCCCTTCTGGATCCAGGTTCAACCAGAGAGGAAATGCTAGTCGTAGCCGCAGCCGGGGTCGATCAAAAAATCGGCATAACCCTCCTAGACAGGTCCACATTGCAGGACCTTCAGGCGCTTCTGATCCCAGGCCAAATTCAGCAGAACAAGCTAATATGGTGAGGAAGAACACTAGTCGTCAACCCTTACCTGCACCGGTGCCTAGATCATGGGCTAATGTTGCAAAGGCATTGACTAAGGGATATAATCTAGCTTATGTTCCTCCTCTAGTGGAGGATGGTGAAGTTATTGTAGACATTACCCCTGAGGTTGCTGCCAATGAAAATCCTCGTTGGCTGGAATGTATAGTTGGGCACTACATTGGAAGGAAAGTCCCCTTCAAGCTGACTGAAGAAGCTATAAAGAAAACCTGGGGTGACCAAGTAGTTGATGTTAAATTGCATGAAAGTGGCTTCTACTTCTTCCGAGTCCCAAACGCTGAGTTTCGCAGGAAGATCATCGACATGGGACCTGTCTCCATATTCAGCAGCACTATAGTGCTCCAGGAATGGCATTCGAAAATAAAACTCAAGAAGGGTAAGCTTGATTCGCTTTCGGTCTGGGTTAGACTGAGGGATATCCCTTTCTCCCTATGGTCTCTGGCGGGCATTGGATGCATAGCTAGTGCCATTGGAAAGCCACTTTACATGGATGTGCAAACTGAACAGCTGTCCAGAATTTCTTATGCGCGAGTCTGTGTAGAGATTAAAGCCTCTAGCCCTCGAATGGACACTGTAAAGTTCAGGTGGGATGGTGAAGTGAACCACATCAGTATTGAATATGAATGGAAGCCTCTTATGTGCTCCTCATGCTGTATCTTTGGTCATAAATCGGGAACAAAAGGATTTGACTGTGCTGCTGTACATTCTGACCATAGAACTGAATCTACTGCTCGGCCTCAAATAGATGGCTGGACCCAAGTGTCTCGGAAAAAAGGCAATCTTTCTCCTATTAACCCATCAATCCAGCTGGGTCCATCTCCCGATCTTCACTGGCTCGAACCTTGGGAGTGAACGATCCCCCGCTCCCCGCTCTCCTAACTCGTGTCGAACTCGTCCCGGTAGGTCCTGGTTTGACTCATCCCATGGATAATGAGGCAGGTCCCAGCTCTTCCCCTGCTCTGTATCCCTCAGGCTCGCTGGTCCAATAGAATGTGGTTTCTTCCCTGATCTCCCAATCATCCACGGAAGACCCCCCAGACTCACGTATTCAAGTGGACAAGACCGGTATTCCAGAAGAAACAGGGGAAAGCGAAACTGCTGGTGCTTCCCCTCCTAACACACGATCGCGTGCCATAGCGTCCAATGCTCCTGTCCTCTGTCCTCCAGGATATCTCGACCAGCAAATTGAAGACCCTACAACAAAATCTCAGTCATATTCTGAAGATTCTTCTGCTTCTCATGCTGAGGCTGAGGATAGTGATCCGGAAGACCTAGTGGTGGATGAACCGGCTGTTGTATCCCCCCCAACACCCGTTCACGATCTCAGGTGCCTAATGCTGCGGAGGACTCCTCAAAAGCTCCCATGGGGGCTGTTCCTAGCCTGTTATGCCCTGGTGTGATCCCTAGCCCGGCTTCCTCGAAGAAGAAATGTAGGAGGAGAAGGCCAAGGAAAACTCTGAGATAACTTTCCGTTGTTAAATGTTTTTTGGTATATGGAATATTAGGGGACTAGTGCATCCCCTTAGACAAGCTGAAATCCGTTCTTTTATTAGGAATCACCGCCTTTCCTGTCTTGGCATTGTTGAAACGAAAGCTAAAGCATCCCTTTTTGCGGATATCTCTCGGGAGCTTTGTGGTAATTGGCGGTGGCTCTCCAACTATGACTCCTCCCCCCTTGGAAGAATTTGGTTTGGGTGGAACCCGGATGAGATGGAAACCACTCTCTTATCTTCTTCTGATCAGCTGATTCATGTTCAGCTCAGGCTCTTCAATCTGAATAAAATTTGTCTCTGTACAGTTGTTTATGGTGAACATTCCTTTGTGAACCGGCGCTCTCTTTGGGCTGATCTGTTGCGTCTGTCTTCATGTAACCTTCCTTGGTTTGTCGCTGGAGATTTTAATGCCATCAAAGATCCGGATGATAGGATAGGATGTTCAACTCCCTGGATCCCGGCTTTTGATGAATTTGGGGATTGTCTGAACCAGGCGGGACTTGAAGATATTCGATACGTGGGATGTAGATATACATGGTCGCATTCTTCAGGCGAGAACCGGAAACTACGCAAGATTGATCGGGTGCTCTCTAATGACATCTGGACTCAGCAGTTTTCCTTTTCGGAAGTCACCTTTCTCCCTCCTGGAATATCAGACCACTCTCCTATGGTACTAAAAATCCTCTTGCATCATAACTCTAAGAAGCCCTTTAAGTTTTTCAACTTTTGGACTTCGCACCCTAAATTCTTGGATCTAGTTGAGTAAGCTTGGGATACTCCGATAGTGGGCACTCCTATGTTTATTATTTACTGCAAGCTGAGGGCACTTAAAGCAAAGTTGAAGCAGCTGAATAAGAGCTCCTTTTCTGACATTTCCTTGAGGACTGAACAAGCTAGATCAGAACTTTATGCTGTTCAGTCGGCGCTTGAGCAACATCCTAATGACCAGAGCTTACAGGAGAGAGAAGTAGAGCTCACACGATCTTTCTCTTCCCTGAGATTACTAGAGGAATCTTTTTTCCGATTAAAGTCCCGCATTCGATGGCTCAAAGAAGGGGATTTGAATACCAAATTTTTTCACCACTTTGTCAACAAAAGGCGACTACATAATCGAATCCTCTCGGTTTCAACAGAGGATGGGCTTCTGGTAACTGATCCTTTGGCGGTCAGGCATCATATTGTTGGTCACTTTCAAGGAATTCTAAATGGTGCTAGTGCTTCTAACCAAACCTCTATTATGGAGATACGTGAGTTTATTGGCCGAGTACTAGATGAGAATTAGGGGAATTTATTGGCACAACCAGTTTTGGATGAGGAAATCCGGTCTACCCTCTTTTCGCTTGCTAAAGGCAAAGCACCCGGGTCGGATGGTTATAACGTTGATTTTTTTAAATCTACTTGGGAGATCATTGGACCCTCCATCCTTATGGCAGTAAGAAACTTCTTTGAGACAGGTTGTATGCTTAAAGAGATTAATAGCACTATTTTAACTTTAGTGCCGAAATCCCCCAATGCTTCAGCCATGTCTGATTTCCGTCCGATTGCTTGCTGTAATACCTTATACAAATGTATCTCTAAAATCTTGGCTACACGGTTAGCTCGTGTCCTTCCAAATCTGATTGGCCCAGCCCAAACGGCATTTGTCAAAGGATGCAGAATTAGCGATAACATCATGCTTGCTCAAGAGTTATTCGCTGATTTCCACCACCAGGCGTACCTTCCTAAATGTGCCATTAAAGTGGATTTCCAAAAAGCATACGATACTATTGATTGGAACTTCATTGAAAAGGTATTAATGGCTTTCAACTTCCCGACCTCCTTTGTCAAGCTGGTTATGGCATGTGTTTCTACTGCCAAATTCTCTGTTTCCATCAATGGGGAATTACATGGATATTTTGGTAGCACTTGTGGCATCCGTCAAGGAGACCCATTATCGCCGTATCTCTTTATACTGGTTATGGAAGTCTTCTCAGGTATTCTTAAGGCTAAAACAGAAATTCCAGAATTCCACTGGTTTTGGCGATGTAAGTACACCCGTCTCTCGCATCTCTTCTTTGCGGACGATGTACTTCTGTTTTCCGAAGCTCACTTGAGATCAGTTGAGCTAATCAAGGAAGCTCTCTCTACATTCACTGAGTGGTCTGGTTTAAAACCAAACACCACAAAAAGTAATATCTTTCTCTCAGGAGGGACCCCATACTTGCATGACCAGCTACTCCGACGCATCGGATTTCAGCGAGGTACTCTCCCATTTCGGTACCTAGGTGTGCCTATTATATCCTCTAGGTTGCGTAAAGAGGACTGTAAAGCTTTGATCGATGCCATCACTGCTCGAGCCCGGTCCTGGACCCATCGGATCTTGTCATTTGCTGGTAGGCTGCAGCTTATCAAATCGGTCTTGCATTCCATTTAGGTTTATTGGGCCACTACTTTCT